>NW_024726925.1:0-34112 GCF_018991925.1 Homarus americanus | reverse complement strand
ATCACAGCATGACACAAACAACATCAAAACAACAAAGAAATATAGAGGGAGGAGATATGAAGGATGTGTATGGAGGGAGGTGTGGTCACATCTGTGTGTGTGGGGGGGTGTGTGAGGGGGTGTGGTCAGTATCTGTGTGTGAAGGTGTGGGGGAAGCATTTAAATGTGAAGGAGAATCAGGGTGTGTCAGTGTGTCTGTAAGTCTGGATCACCTGAGAAGACACCTTAGTCTCTTTATACTGAGGAAGAAGAAGAAGGAAGAAGAAGGAAGCAGAAGAAGAAGAAGAAGAAGAAGAAGAAGAAGAAGAATCACAAATCCCCCGGAATTCCCATCACTGGATTCTGTCTCTGGTGACTTTGCGATAGAGCTAATGGGTGAGTTTTACATCAGCCTTTAAGTTGACGCTGGGGCTCTGTTGCTGCTCTCCTGCCATCATTACCACTACTATTACTACTATTAATACCACCTGCCACTCACTATTACTACCACCACCACCACTATCACAACTATCATGTCTACAGTTATTGATTACTAATATTTTTCACCACCAATTCTGGCTCTACCTGGTGATGTGGTAGAGTCGCTGCAACTATGAATTAACGCTTTGACAGATTTTAGAGCAACTTAACTCTATGTGCTTAAGGTTATATGAGCCTGCTATATGCCTTTCTATTTTCAGTAGTGTGAGGTATGTGTGTGGTGTAGGTAGTGGTGTAAGGTGGTGGTGTGAAGTGTGAGGTAGTGGTAAGGTAGTGAGGTAAGGTAGTGGTGTAGGTATGTGTGGTGTAAGGTAGTGAGGTATACAGGTGAAGGTAGTGGTGGGGTAGTGGTGTGGTAGTGGATGAACCTAAGGCTTAGTATTCCTTTAAACGTTTCTTTTTACTGCTAAATGTCACCGTTTGTGTTGCTTCTTACTTTTACTTACTTTACTTGCTACTTGCATTTACTTATTGTGGGTCTATGTATGTAATCCTTAATACCATACTATTGTGTTGTTTTATTTCTGAGTGTATGTGGTTCTGAGGTGAATTGGATGCTGTTGTATTGAAGGTTATTGTTGTTGTGACATAAGGACGAAAGTCGAATATGAATAAACAAACACACACACACACACACACACACACACACACACACACACACACAGACACACACACACACACACACACATGACAGACACACACAGAGAGCGCCTCCCCAGTGAAAGGAAGATGAACATGAATCAAGATAGGGAGGAATTAACCATTTGTTAATATAAAGGCCATTTTGGTTTACCGAACAATGCTAACCGAACACGGTAGGAGAGAGAGATAGTGTAATGTATGGTGTTCCTCTCTTTCTCTCTCTCTTCACTAGACAGTGTATCAGGTAACAGGGCATGGCTTGAGGCTAGATTTAATACAAATAATTACTGACTGTATTTAATAGAATTGAACTTATTACATTGGCTAATTATATGAATATTACCGTCCTTTCCTTAAAGACTGACAAGACTTGATTAATTAATCTTTTTTCCTGGGTTTAAAATAACAGAAAATAAGTGAAATTATTTTTTTTTATTTCAATGAAATTATTTAATTACAGGTAAACTATATCTAGACTGAACAGATAGACTGTGGTAGATGTTAGTGAGTCATTGTTGATGAGGAACACTTGAGACACCAACTATTCTTCATGTCTTTAGGGTGATAGAGTGATCCTGTCCTTTTGGGAGTTTATTATGAATGCTTCCTGACCCACCTTACACTCTCTAATGACATGATTGCAGTCTGTTACACACACACACACACACATTATTGTTGTTGACACACACACACACACACACCTTAGATGTAGAGTCAGAATTCACTCGCAGCTGTGTCAAAAATTTTTTCTGTGTGTGTGTGTGTGTGTGTGTGTGTAAACTAAATCGCACACAAACCAATCCTAACCAAACTTCCTTAACCTTTCTATGAAACTCTAGGTGGTTGATTTTCATGATATACGCTAAGAGGTTCATCTCAGGAGATCTAAGGTAACGCTTGGGTAAGTTTATGCGATAGTTCCACTGTTACCTGTCGGTTGAGGAGGAGAGAGCCGGTGGACCCAGTGCAAACAAACACACGGGAGTTCTGGCTCTCCTGAGTTTATGAGAAACTATACTAAACTTAAACCACATGTAAGTCAAGACCTGAGAGGTATTTACTAACCATGAATAAGTGAACTGCTCCTATGTACTACAAGGTTGATTAGTGTGGCCTTGAGCTTTCTGATGTTTAAAAAAGAGATTAATAATGATTTAATTATAGCAATGAATGAAGAGATTATTTCTGTGATTATTATAGAGGTATTATAGGTGGGGGTGGTAGAATCCAGGTGTAGAGATATTATAAGGCGGATTAATTTTTACTATTATCTATCTATCTATTTTATCTATTATATCTATCTATTTATCTATCTATCTATCTATTCTATTTATCTATTATCAATGTATTTAATCCATCTCACTGACAATAAGTATTAATATCGTTCCTCGAATTCTTTTATATATTAGCTGAGTTCTGTCTATTTAAAATATGTTCATAAACGTATACAATATTTTATTCTACTAATCCATGAGTGGTTTAAATGTCTTGATTGTGCAATAATTATTTTTGTTGATTGTGACGAATTTTAAATTAATTAGTCACGTTAAAGAGTGATGTTTTGTACATTACGTATTTATTCGCTTTCTTTATATATATAATTTTATTTACATCTTCATTTATTTTTAATATGTTAATTTAATTGTTTTTAGTTTTTTTTTTTTTAAATTTATGGAAAATTTTGAGATGTGAATTTTAGTCGTTGTTGTTTATAAGGTCACCCTTGTATATTTAAGCCTCTCTCTGTCCATGTAATCAGTTGCCTTTGAAGATGTTCTTGAATAAAGACGAAAGCTAAGGTGCTCCCCTGTTTCCCTTTTCCGTGGGTGGGGATTTATCAAGTTTATTTTATCCACGTTTCTGTCAGGTTGCCGTCTCAACCATAAACCTCCACCATGTGACTTAGAACCTAAGCCCACTGCAGTGACTTAGGCCTATAAGCCTCAACCAGACTTCAAACCATAAGCCTATTATTACAGTGACTTTGAACCTGTGCCTCCTTCTGTGACTTCAAAAACCTATAAGCCTACACTACAGTGACTTTTCAGAACTTATAAAACTCCTGGCAGTGACTTCATAACCTATAAGCCTCAAATTATGGCTTCAAACTATAGCCTACACTACAGTGAGTTCAACCTATGCTTCCTACAGTGATTTATAATCCTGCAACCTCCACTACAGTGACTTCACATATAAACCTCCACTATAGACTTCACAACCATAACTCACTGCAGACTTCAGAACCTATAAGCTTACACTACAGTGACTTCAGAACCTATAAGACTCTCCACAGCTTTTGAACTAAAACTTGAATACAGTGAGTTCAGAAGTATAAGCCTTACTGAACGGAAATCGACGATCATATAAAGTAGATTAAAGAGAGACACCGTAAACTAAATATACTCTGAACCTAATTAACCATGCTTTCGAGGGGGAGGTGAGGGTACGTGGGAGGAGGGAGAGAGGATGGATGAAGTAAATGAAAAAGATGGTAAGTAGGATGGAGCAGGGAGGGGTAGGTATGGAGGAGGAGAGCAGAGGTGCAATGGAGAAGATGCATGAGGAGGAAGGAGGGAAGGAAGAGGAAATGTGGGTAGGGGTAGATACAAGGATGGAGGATGGAAGGAGGAAGGAATAGCGATAAAGGAGGAGGAGGGAGGCGTAAGAATAAAACCATTTAGGTAACAGGGTCTTACTAACATGAACATGGTATAGGTGGCAGGTTAAGTGAGGATCTTGACGGAAACATTTTAAAGAAAGTGACTGGCAGAAGGTATAATGGGCGTCTGGGAAGGAGATAAGAGGAAAGCCGACGTCTGTGTCCTGCCAGGTAACATGTAAAGACTCAGGAACAAGTGTAAGACTCCAGGTGTACCCCAGGAAAGACTCAGGTGTACCCCCATGTACGACTCAGGTGTACCAGGTAAGACTCAGGTGTAACCCCATGAAAGACTCCAGGTATGCACACCTGTGTACCCCCAGGAAGACTCAGGTGTAACCCCATGAAAAGACCTACCCCAGGTAAAACCCAGGTATACCCTCAGGTACCCCATGGCCTCAATGCCTGTGCAGTCTCAGGGGTGTCAAAATTGTACAAAGTGCAGGAACCCTTGTGTCTGTACCATGGGAGGTGCCCCAGGAGTACCCTTCTGGTGCCTGTACCCCAGGTGTGCCCAGCAGGCATATCCCAAGTTGATGGGGTGCCCCAGGTGTGCCTCAGGTGTAGCCTGGGTGTACCAGGTGTACTCAGGTGTGCCTCAGGTGTGCCTCAACCCAGTGCCCTCAGGTGTAACTGGTGTACCAGAGCCCCCAGGTGTGCCCCTGTAGGCCCTTAAGGTGTGTCACACGCTCATAACACCATCTTTGAGGTTACTACACCATGTTCCCAACACTATCTGTGGGAATTATTATACAAGGTCCCCAACACCATCTGTGAGGAATTACTGCACCACGTCAGGCCCTCACATCATCTGTGAGGAATTACTACACACGTCAGGCTCCTCATAACACCATCTTTGAGGGAATTACTACACCACGTCAGCCCTCATAACACCATCTGGAGAATTACTACCAATGTCAGGCTCTATAACACCATCTTTGAGGGAATTACTACACCACGTCAGGCCCCTCATAACACCATCTGTGAGGAATTACTACACCACGTCAGCCTCACAACACCATCTGTGAGGGAATTACTACACCACGTAAGGCCCCTCATAACACCATCGTTGAGGAGTTACTACACCATGTGAGGTCCCTCACAAGACTATCTGTGAGGAATTATTACACCACGTAAGGCCCTCATAACACCATCTTTGAGGAGCTACCACGAGCCACACTATTGTGAGGAATTACCTCGGTCCAGGCCCTCATAAACATCTGTGAGGAATTACTACACCACTAGCCCCTCAAACATCTGAGGAATTACTACACCACACATAACACCATCTGGAATTACTACAACGTCAGGCCCCCATAACACCATCTGTGAGGAATTACTACACCACGTAGGCCCCTCATAACACCATCGTTGAGTGGTTACCACTGTGAGGTCCTCACAACAACGTAGGTGTTCTTACATCACAACCTCATCATCTGTGAGGTCTACACTACGTGTCTGCTGTTCAACACCTCAGCTCTCATGATCTACGTGTGCAAACATTGATCTGTATGTTCACTGTATGTTCCTTCACCTTTCTATGAAAGCTTTTGTTAAACCACCAATGTATGTTAATATGTCATTTATGTCCAATGTATATTTTCAGCCTTCGCTGCAGAACTTTCAAAACAAAACTAATTATTATTATATTATTATATTATTATATATATATATTATACACACACACACACACACACACACACACACACACACACACGCACACACACACACACACACGCACCTGCTCTTGAGGAGATCAAAGCGCCGACTGAAGAAAGGTGAGAGGTTGACGTCTTAGAGTAACTCGTGTGTGTGTGTGTGTGTGTGTGTGTGTGTGTGTGTGTGTATGTATGTGTGTGTGTGTGTGTGTGTCCTTCTACCGGCGGTTCTCAAGATTGAAGAAGAGGAAGAAAATGATGAGAAAGAGGTTGAGAACATGAAGGATAAGAGAGGAGGAGGAGGGAAGAGAAAGAGAATAAGGAGGAGAGGAGGAGAAGGAGAATAAGAGGAGGAAGGGGGAAGTAAGTGAAAGAGGAGGAGAGAAAGAAGAGGTAAAAAGGTCTTGATCCACCATATATTTTTATTATCACAATTCTTTATCATCAACCAAACAAGATGCTTACTATTTTAGTCTAACGTAACATAGCATGACGCAGCATTGCATAACATACATAACATAACATTACATAACATAACATAAACAGCTCTACATAAGGGCTACAGCTCTACATAAAGCCTACAGTTCTACATAAAGGCTACAGCTCTACATAAAGGCTACAGCTCTACATAAAGCCTACAGCTCTTCATAAAGGCTACAGCTCTACATAAAGGCTACAGCTCTACATAGCCTACAGCTCTACATAAAGGCCACAGCTCTACAAAGCCTACAGCCTGCTACATGCTGCTTACAGCCAGCACACAGCTCATATAAAGGCTACATCTGTCCAACTCACACACACACCTGCATAAACCACCAACACCACTACCACCACCACTATCACCACCACCACTACCACCACCACTACCACCAACACCATACCACCACCACCACCACCACACCACTACCAATACCACTAATTACCACCACTACTACCACCACTACCACCAACACCACTACCACCACCACTACCACCACCACCACTACCACACCACCACGCACCAACCCAACCACTACCACCACTAACACCAAGATCACCACCACTACCACCACTCACTGCCCCACCACTACCACCACCACTACCACCAACCCACCACTACCACTACCACCACTACCACAACCACTACCACCAACACATTACAGCTTATTTCACTATTAATTACAACATCCATTAGCCATATCCATTAATAGTATAGTTAATCATAAATATTCCGTGATGGTTAATGGTTAGCATTTACATATGTTAATGGTAAATGTCTGTCAATGTTTAATGTGACACGAAGATAAACATTTGTGTATTGTGAATGTTGGGTGGTGGGGAGGAGGAGAGGCAAGGGAGGCAAGAGGGAGGGCAAAGGGAAGGAGAGAGGCATGACATAGGGGGAAGGCAAGAGGGTAGGAAGAAGGCAGGATGGTAGGGGGGGGGAAGGGGCAGGCAAAGACGAAAATGGGCCAGAGGAATAGGGGCAAAAGGGGTAGAAGGGCAGAGGGGCGAAAGGGCAGGGGAAGGAGGGCAAGTGGAGAGAGAGGGCAGGAAGACGTATGAATACAACTAAACCTCACTATACATCAGTTCTCTTGATGACAAGTGATCGACTTCATTCTGACTTCTTGCTCTCTGTGTATGTACCTAGTAATATAATGTACCTAGTAATATAATGTACCAAGTAATATAAGTATCCAGTAATATAATGTACCTAGTAATATAATGTACCTAGTAATATAATGTACCTAGTAATATAATGTACCTAGTAATATAATGTACCTAGTAATATAATGTACCAAGTAATATAATGTACCTAGTAATATAATGTACCTAGTAATATAATGTACCTTAATGTATAATGTACCTAGTAATATAATGTACCTAGTAATATAATGTACCTAGTAATATAATATGCCTAGTAATATAATGTACCTAGTAATATAATGTACCAGTAATATAATGTACCTAGTAATATAATGTACCAAGTAATATAATGTACCTAGTAATATAATGTACTTAGTAATATAATGTACCTAGTAATATAATGTACCTAGTAATATAATGTACCTAGTAATATAATGTACCTAGTATATAATGTACCTAGTAATATATAATGTACCTAGTAATATAATGCCTAGTAATATATAATGTACCTAGTAATATAATGTACCTAGTAATATAATGTGCCTAGTAATATAATGTACCTAGTAATATAATGTACCTAATGTATAATGTGCCTAGTAATATAATGTACCTAGTATATATAATGTACCTAGTAATATAATGTACCTAGTAATATAATGTACCTAGTAATATAATGTACCTAGTAATATAATGTACCAAGTAATATAATGTACCTAGTAATATAATGTACCTAGTAATATAATGTACCTAGTAATATAATGTACCAAAGTAATATAATGTACCTAGTAATATAATGTACCTAGTAATATAATGTACCTAGTAATATAATGTACCTGTATATAATGTACCTAGTAATATAATATGCCTAGTAATATAATGTACCTAGTAATATAATGTACCAGTAATATAATGTACCTAGTAATATAATGTACCGGTAATATAATGTACCTAGTAATATAATGTACCTAGTAATATAATGTACCTAGTAATATAATGTACCTAGTAATATAATGTACCAAGTAATATATAATGTACCTAGTAATATAATAGTACCTAGTAATATAATGTACCTAGTAATATAATGTACCTAGTAATATAATGTACCTAGTAATATAATGTACCTAGTAATATAATGTACCTAGTAATATAATGTACCTAGTAATATAATGTACCTAGTAATATAATGTACCTAGTAATATATAATGTACCTAGTAATATAATGTACCTAGTAATATAATGTACCTAGTAATATAATGTACCTAGTAATATAATGTACCTAGTAATATAATGTACCTAGTAATATAATGTACCAGTAATATAATGTACCTAGTAATATAATGTACCTAGTAATATAATGTACCTAAGTAATATAATATGCCTAGTAATATATAATGTACCAGTAATATAATGTGTACCTGTAATATAATGTACTGTAATATAATGTACCTAGTAATATAATGTACCTAGTATATAGCAAGTAATATAATGTACCTAGTAATATAATGTACCTAATATATAATAATGTACCTAGTAATATAATGTACCTAGTAATATAATGTACCTAGTAATATAATGTACCTAGTAATATAATGTACCTAGTAATATAATGTACCAAGTAATATAATGTACCTAGTAATATAATGTACCTAGTAATATAATGTACCTAGTAATATAATGTACCTAGTAATATATAATGTACCTAGTAATATAATGTACCTAGTAATATAATGTACCTAGTAATATAATGTACCTAGTAATATAATGTACCTAGTAATATAATGTACCTAGTAATATAATGTACCTAGTAATATAATGTACCTAGTAATATAATGTACCTAGTAATATATAATGTACCTAGTAATATAATGTACCTAGTAATATAATGTACCTAGTAATATAATGTACCAAGGTAATATAATGCTAGTAATATAATGTACCTAGTAATATAATGTACCTAGTAATATAATGTACCTAGTAATATAATGTACTGAGTAATATAATGTACCAAGTAATATAATGTACCTAGTAATATAATGTACCTAGTAATATAATGTACCTAGTAATATAATGTACCTAGTAATATAATGTACCTAGTAATATAATGTACCTAGTAATATAATGTACCTAGTAATATAATGTACCTAGTAATATAATGTACCTAGTAATATAATGTGCCTAGTAATATAATGTAGATATATTACCTAATATAATGTCTAGTAATATAATGTACCTAGTAATATAATGTACCTAGTAATATAATGTACCTAGTAATATAATGTACCTAGTAATATAATGTACCTATTATAATGTACCTAGTAATATAATATAGTAATATAATGTACCTAGTAATATAATATAATATATGTACCTAGTAATATAATATTACCTAGTAATATAATGTACCTAGTAATATAATGTACCTAGTAATATAATGTACCTAGTAATATAATGTACTGTAATATATGTTATAATGTCCTAGTAATATAATGTACCTAGTAATATAATGTACTAGTAATATAATGTACCTAGTATAATGTACCTAGTAATATAATGTACCTAGTAATATAATGTACCTAGTAATATAATGTACCTAGTAATATATGTACCTATATAATGTACCTAGTAATATAATGTACTAGTAATATATTTCCTAATAATGTACCTAGTAATATAATGTACCTAGTAATATAATGTAACTAGTAATATAATGTACCTAGTAATATACTGTACCCAATAATTTAATGTGCTCAATAATGTAAACAAATGTACTGCACATAGGAAAAGTAAATTTCGTGTGTTAGTAATGAGTGATTTAATTAGTCAGGTGATCTCATTAAGTCGATGTAAACACCTGGAGATGACCTGCTAATGAAACTTTGTCCCTAAGATATCAATTTCACCTTTGCTCTCTGTCGTGTGGGCGATAAGGGTTTGAGCCGGCCTGAGTTCCTTATTGAGTGCATAATAATCAGAGGGCTCAAGGCATAATTCCTCTCAATGAACAACATCCGTCACCTATGCAACAAGATCTGCGCCTCCAGGATTGGACTCCATAGTCATCTACGGTGGCATCAGAGGAATAACACATAACTCATCAATCATCTCACCTGGAGGAACGACGTCATCGACTTCGATGGACTGCCATAAGCATGTATTTAATAATAATAATAATAATAATAATAATAATAATAATAACTGAAGATGTCTTGAATAAAGACGAAAGCTAAGGTACTCCGTTGTTTCCATCTTCCGTGTGATTTTATCAAGATATATATATATATATATATATATATATATATATATATATATATATATATATATATATATATATATATATATATATATATATATTATTTATTTATTTTTTATTTATTTATTTTTAGATGCAACTAATCCTCAAAAACACAAAACGAAAACCACAAAACCTTCAGTGTGTGTGTGTGTGTGTGTGTGTGTGTGTGTGTGTGTGTGTGTGTGTGTGTTACACCTCTCACAAATATAGTCTTCCATCCCGGAGCGGTTGTGTTGGTCTCTCCTCGGGGTAAAGGTGACGAGGAGGTAATGAATTATCTGGGAAGGTGTAGGAGGAGGAGGAGGAAATGTTATTGTTATTTTGGTGAGTTGAGTGTGTTGGGAGTTGAGGTGTGTTGGGGAGTTGAGGTGTTGGGGAGTTGAGGGTGTTGGGAGTTGAGTGTGTTGGGAGTTGAGGGTGTTAGGGAGTTGAGGTGTTGGGGAGTTGAGGGTGTTGGGGAGTTGAGGTGTTGGGAGTTGAGTGTGGGGGAGTTGAGTGTGTTGGGGAGTTGAGTGTGGGGGAGTTGAGGGTGTTGGGGAGTTGAGTGCCTTTGGTGTTCTGGTTTCATTAAACACACACTGGTCCTCATTATACGCATACTGGTCCTCATTATACGTACATTAGCCCTCATTATACGTACAGTGGTCATTATACATACCCTTCATATACGTACAGTGGTTATTATACGCACACTGGTCCTCATTATACGCACACCGGTCCTCATTATACGCACACTGATTCTCATTATACACACTGGTCTTCATTATACGCACACTGGTCTTCATTATACGCACACTGGTCCTCATTATACGCACACTGGTCCTCATTATACGCACACTGGTCCTCATTTACCACACTGGGCCTCATTATACGCACACTGGGCCTCATGATCAATACAACCTCATACTAAGTGCACTGTCGAGTAGGACTTCCGCTTCTCACCTGCTCAGAGCAAGCCATTAACTACACAGGTAACACAGGTATAAATGTCATCTTTAATCTGGTATTTAATGCCTTTTGCCAACAACAGTAACTTGAAATCTGTTTGTGTTTTGTTTTCAGTATTGTTGATGAGAAAAAATATCTTTCTTCTGTCTCACACCTGCATAGATGGAGCCATTATTTGCACAGGTAAGTCATCTTGAATAGGAGTTAATTGTTTGTTGAAGATTCGTGTTTGTTTTGGTGATAATGATCTCTTCTGTGTCACAACTAAAGAATGAGCCTTTTTTTATTTTTGTTCTTGTATCTTTAACACCTTCGCTTGTTTGTTGACTTGCAAGCTTGCCTCACAACAGCTGCATATGATGAGTTGCAACATAGATTGGGAAGCAGCTGCCATCTAGGACACCTCTTGCATTAATTTGTTCTCTTGTCGTTAGTCGTGTCAGCATCAAAGGCTTTGGTAGAATAGAACTAGCACAAAGCCATCAACGCCTGCTGCTACGACACTGGGCGGAATAAACCAGGTATGTGATCTGTCTCTCCCAACACCAAAGGCTACAAAGTTTTCCAATATTTCCTCCTCCTCTTCATGTCACCTGTTGGGGTGTCTTCCTTCTGGGCTTCAGTATATGTCCCTTCATCAACATGACATAAGTTTGAAATCATCAGAGCAGGGTTCAGAATAGGGTTCAGAGGCTTTCAAAGTATGGGTTCAGAGGTCAGAGTACGGGATTCAGAGTATGGGTTAAGAGGGTTCAGAGTACGGGCCTTCACTCGGCCACGGGATGAGTGTTCCTTTGTAACACCTACAGCTCATAACGACCTGCCTCATCCAACATGTTAACACCTGTGACCTGTGTTGACACCTGTGACCTATGTTGACACCTGTGAATAGTGTTGACACCTGTGACCTGTGTTGACACCTGTGACCTGTGTTGACACCTGTGACCTGTGTTGACACCTGTTACCTGTGTTAACACCTGTGACCTGTGTTGACACCTGTGACCTGTGTTAACACCTGTGACCTGTGTTGATACCAGTGACCTGTGATGACACCTGTGACCTGTCCAGTACTGCTTGTATGTGATGATTGAAGAACGAGAGAGAAATCCAGCCACTGGGTGATATTGGCAGCCACTTGTGATATTGGCAGCCACTGGGTGATATTAGCAGCTACAAGGTGATATTGGCAGCCACTTGGTGATATTGGCAGCCACTTGATGATATTGGCAGCCACTGGGTGATATTAGCAGCTACTAGGTGATATTGGCAGCCACTTGGTGATATTGGCAGCCACTTGATGATATTGGCAGCCACTTGGTGATATTGGCAGCCACTTGATGATATTGGCAGCCACTTGATGATATTGGCAGCCACTTGATGATATTGGCAGCCACTTGGTGATATTGGCAGCCACTTGATGATATTGGCAGCCACTTGGTGATATTGGCAGCCACTTGGTGATAATACTCGCGGTATCTGCATCATTAGTCAGCCATTACGTGAACCAGTTCGTCTTGCTTAATTAACACCAAGATTTGCATAGTCTAATTACGTCCCCACTACCGGTCGACGACGACATATTGGCTAGGTTAGGTTAGGTTCATACTAGCTCCTGCAGGATATGTTGGTTCATACTAGCTTCTGTAGGACATGTTGGGTCATACTAGCTCCTGCAGGACATGTTGGTTCATACTAGCTCCTGTAGGACATGTTGGTTCATACTAGCTCCTGTAGGACATGTTGGGTCATACTAGCTCCTGTAAGGCATGTTGGTTCATACTAGCTCCTGTAGGACATGTTGGTTCATACTAGCTCCTGTAAGGCATGTTGGTTCATACTAGCTCCTGTAGGACATGTTGGTTCATACTAGCTCCTGTAGGACATGTTGGTTCATACTAGCTCCTGTAGGACATGTTGGTTCATACTAGCTCCTGTAGGACATGTTGGTTCATACTAGCTCCTGTAGGACATGTTGGTTCATACTAGCTCCTGTAGGACATGTTGGTTCATACTAGCTCCTGTAGGACATGTTGGTTCATACTAGCTCCTGTAGGACATGTTGGTTCATACTAGCTCCTGTAGGACATGTTGGTTCATACTAGCTCCTGTAGGACATGTTGGTTCATACTAGCTCCTGTAGGACATGTTGGTTCATACTAGCTCTCACTAGATCATACGACTCTTAGTTTATGTATTTATTTGTTTACATGAGAGAGAGAGAGAGAGAGAGAGAGAGAGAGAGAGAGAGAGATTAAAATAATTAAGAGAGAATAATTTTAGGAGTATATATATTTAAGTTCCTTCCTCTCACGTTTATTTGACCTGGATTTAACACGTGAAGATCAACATTAAAACTCTTATATACGGGTTTCAAAAAGCCTCGTTTGGGAATCTTCACCTAACCTAACCCAACTAAACGTAACGTAACGTAACCTAACCTAAACTAACCAAACTAAATGTAACGTAACGTAACCTAACCTAACCTATTCTCCGCACCTTTTCTTACTTACGTTTTCATCTTTCGTTGAATAAATATTTTAATTATTTATATATTATAATTTTTCCAAAGGTTTTCATTCTAAGTTAATTTTATTTAGATATTTTCAAAGTTTTTATTCAACTTTTATTATTTTTCGTGTGATTTTTCTCGAAATGTTTCCGGGTTATAAAAAAGTGAGGTTGTTCATACATCCAGATGGCTGAATGGTGTGAGTATGCCTCGTCTCACACACAAGGTACTCTGTAACTCAAAAGGAACTCGGTAACTCAAACTCAGGAACTCAAATTGGAACCCGGTATCTCAAAAAGCAATCCAGTAACTCCAAAAGAAATTCGGGAACTCGAAAAGGGAATTCAGGAACTCACAAAGGGAACTAAGGAACTCGAAAAGGGAACTCAGGGACTCGAAAAGGGAACTCAGGAACTCGAAAATAGAACTCAGCAACTCAAAAAGGGAACTTAGGAACTCTAAAAGGGAACTCAGGAACTCGAAAATAGAACTCATGAACTAGAAAAAGGAACTCAGGAACTCTAAAAGGGAACTCATGAACTCGAAAATAGAACTCATGAACTAGAAAAAGGAACTCAGGAACTAGAAAAAGGAACTCAGGAACTCTAAAAGGGAACTCAGAAACTCGAAAAGGGAACTCAGGAACTTGTAAAGGGAACTCAGGGACTCGAAAAGGGAACCCAGGAACTCGAAAATAGAACTCATGAGCTAGAAAAAGAAACTCAGGAGCTCAAAAAGGGAACTCAGGAACTCGAAAAAGGAACTTAGGAACTCAAAAAGGGAACTCAGGAACTCGAAAATAGAACTCATGAGCTAGAAAAAGGAACTTGGGAACTCAAAAATATAACTCAGGAATTCGAAAAGGGAACTCAGGAACTCAAGGTAACTTAGGAACTCGAAAACGGAACTCAGGAACTAAAAGAAACACAGGAATTCAAAAAGGGAACTCAGGAATTCAACGAAACTCAGGAACTCAAAGAAACTCAGGAACTCGAAAAGGGAACTCAGGAACTCAAAAAATCTTCACTCTCTACCTGTGACCTCACTCTCTACCTGGATTTCCGTACACTTTCTTCGTGTTATTTCTTAAGTCAACAAAGGTAATCTATCACCTGGTCACGTATGTTTAGTTAAGGCAGAGGAAAATAAAACTTAAAACATTCACAACTGAGTGTTATTAAACCAGGTCTAGTGTAACACTCCAAGACATTTAGTTAAGAAAAAAAAATTAACTTACGAACCATTGAGAATAATTGATTTTGTCTTAAGTGGGTCAGTTACTTATGTTCACCTTTCTCTACTTAAGGTAAAAATCAACTTACAAACCTTTGAGAATTACTGATTTTATCTAAAGAGAACAAATTAAACTAAGAACTTTGTCCCTCCTTCATCTCAGCTCTCAGCCAAGACGTGAGATTCAGAGTGTAAGACGAAAACTTTTAAGCCTTTCATTAGAGTGAGTTTTATGAGACTGGTGGGTGAGGGGTGGTGTGGGAGGGGTGGTGTGGGAGGGGTGGTGTGGGAGGGGTGGTGGGTGAGGGGTGGTGTGGGAGAGGTGGTGGGGGGGTGGTGGGTGGGGTGGTGGTGGGAAGGGTGGTGGGGTGGTGGGGAAGGGGTGGTGGGGTGGTGGAGGAAGGTTGGTGGGTAAGGGAGGTGGAGGTGAGGGGTGGTGGGTGAGGGGTGGTGTGGGAGGGGGTGGTGTGTGGGGAGCAGGGGTGGTGTGGGAGGTGGTGTGGGAGGGGTGGTGGGGTGGTGGGGGTGTGGTGTGGGGGGTGGTGGGGTGGTGGGGTGGTGTGGGGAGGGTGGTGGGGTGGTGGGGTGGTGTGGGGAGGGGTGGTGGGGTGGTGGGGTGGTGTGGGGGGGGTGTGGTGGGGTGGTGTGGGGAGGGGGTGGTGTGGGAGGGTGGTGTGGGAGGGGCTGGTGTGGGAGGGTGGTGTGGGAGCCCGGTGGTGTGGGAGGGGTGGTGTGGGAGGGGTGGGGTGTGGGAGGGGGTGGTGTGGGAGGGGTGGTGTGGGGAGGGTGGTGTGGGAGGGTGGTGTGGGGAGGGTGGGATGAGGGGTGTGGGGAGAGGTGGTGGGGGGTGGTGGGACTGGAAACATATCACCATAACATCTTGCATCCATCCACCGTAACATCACCATCACCACCATAACATTACCATCACCACCGTAACATCACCACCATAACATTACCATCACCACCGTTATACCATCACCACCGTAAGATCACCATCACCACGGTAACATCACCATCATAACATTACCATCACCACGTTACATCACCATCACCACCATAACATCATCATCACCATAACATCATTATCACCACCATAACATCACCATCACGATCATAACATCACCATCACCACCATAATATCACCACCACCATAACTTCACCATCACCACCGTAACATCACCATCACCACATAACAATACTATCACCACCATTATATCACCACCACGATACATCACATCATAACATCACTATCATCACCATAACATCACCCTCAACACTATAACATCATCACCACCATAACATCACTTAGCATCACCTCACCACCATAACATCACCCTCACCACTATAACATATCACCACCATTACATCACCACCACCGTAACATCACCATCACCACCATAACATCACCTCACCACCATAACATCACCTTACTACTATAACATCTCCACCATAACATCACCACCAACACCATAACATCACCATCACCACCATAACATCACTCACCACTATAACATCACCACCCATCATCACCACCTGTAACATCCTATACTAACATCACCATCACCACCACAACATACTATCATCAAAGTATTTACCTGTAATAGGCGTGAGGTACCGGATATATTTCTCTTGATAAATCAAAGAGTTGACTCACAACCATTTATTCTGCAAGACAAGGGTATCTCTCAGTAGGTAATTCGTGCTAGGTATACACACAATATCATACGTATACTATATTATACGCACTATTATATAAACCTCGTATTAGATGTATATCAGTTATTATTGCACTAAACACTCCCCAGTAAATGAATGGATATACTTCCCTAAGTGACATAATAACAGACCTTCTCGGTGGATGTAGTAAGGAGATGGTAAGGTCATTTCGCTGTTTGACCTGAGCTGACCCCATAGAATGGATATTTAACTGGACTCGGTGCAGCGACAAATGACGAAGTGCTTGCTGGAAAGTTTTAAAGGAGGCTGAATTAGATTCATAAGAACATAAGAAATGAGAAAATAAGGAGTCTGTAATAGGTCGTTTGGCCTGTGCATGGAGGCTCCTGTCGAGTTGCTACACCTCTATCATCCGGTTCTCTCGCTCAAAACCTTCCAGCGTTCCGCACTTCGTCATCCCTTCATGACTCCAGTAATTGATATCCATTCTATAAAGAACTGAACTAGCAAATCGAGGTGCGCGTACTAGCTCAAGTTATAGATGCAATAAGACCTCTGCACTCTTATTACTTACACTTCTAGATATAAAGTCTTCAGATTCATAGTCACCTATAATGTTGTCCCAGTCAATATTTCTGAAGTTTGGAAATCCCATAATGCACAGGTTGTTGTTTTTGCTGCCCTACTCATTTCCTGCCATAGGGGCTGAGCTGCTTCTTTCCCAAGGCTGGGGGCCTGTAAATCCTCCATAATTAGTTTTTCTTCCTTCGTAATTTCTACACAGACTCGTTTCCATTTCACCTTTATTGAGTATTAATGCAACATTTTAATGTATCTCTGACGAAGAGTGCGACCCCCTTCCTACCTTCCTGTCTTGTAAGGTTGTACCTTCTATGTGGTATTTCTGATAAAAAGTCTTGCTCGCCTGATTCGTCCAAGTTTCAGTGATTGCTATGACGTCTACATTCTCGGAACTTACAACCGCTCTCAGCAAGTCTAATTTATTTCTAACGCTCCTACTGTTTGTATAGTATACATTTAAACACCTTTCCCCTGGTCCTGTTTTACCTTGTCTTGAGTAACCAATTTTGCTCCCCAGGACCTGCTTGTTTTTGACCCCACTTTCCCCGACCTCTACTGGCGAACACCCCCCTTTGAGTGACAATTTCACGCTCCAGGATGCGGACAACGTCTTTATCCCGCGAGACAAGTACTCCGTCGCGACAAACGGTAGCTGTTGTTGAGAATGGTTGCCAGTTATCAATGAATGTCAACCATTGCTTGCACAATGTTTTCATCGACAATTTATAGCAGTTGCCATTCACGACCAACTCCTCTTCTAGGCAAGACACCACATACTATCAGGATCCTCCCTTTCTCTAACCTTCCTAGCGCCTCCCTATACCTCTTGAAAAGTTCCTCATTCTAACCTTTCCTATGTCGTCACCTCCTCAGTAAGACACACTACTGGCAGTACCCTCCCCTGACAAAACCTTAAGTATCCTCTCAGCTACATGCCTTTCCCAGCCTCGGAAAGCACACCATGTCCTACGTTTCCTCCTTGCTGAAAGGTCTTATCTGAGAGCCTCACCTGGCTGTCCCCAACAACTCACGACCTTACCACTGAGCAAGGTTTGAACATCTGCCTTTTTCTCCTGGCACCACCGTCCCTGCTCTTCTTTCCTCGCCAGCTTCCTCCAACACTCGGTGGGGTTCTGCCTCACTCTGGTCGTTTTCCTGAGCCTGACCCTGGTCCCCTTGGAGACAACCATCTATGCTCTGTTCCTTCGTAGGTGTCCTACTTGGAAGAACCTACCTGAAGGAGTTCGGTCCTGAGGCTTCGTTCTCCTCTTTTTAGAGCGTCTGTCTCTCTCATGCTCCAGCTGACTTTAGAGTGGCCAGGGGTTAGTGCTTTTCTCACACTGCACGCTGTTCTGTGTTGGTTTTTGTGTGTAATTAACCCTGGTGGGGCTGACCCTGATCATGGCTTAGGAGGCCAATGCCTTATCCATTGGGCCTGGGGCGGGGTGTGAGGGCCACAGGGGGCAGGTGTGGTGGCGCTGATACAGACGTTATACTTGAAGGCTGAAGATGTGTGTGTGTATGTGTGTGTGTGTGGTTTCTTTTTTAATAATAATATATAATATATTATATAATATGTAATAATAATATTATATATATGTTTAATAATAAGCTATATTATTTTCACGGTTAACTTTCCCAGCCGCAACTTTGTTTAAACAGCTGCTGAAGACTCATATTCTCCTCACAAAGAATTCATTACTACATACGACCAAAGGCAGAGTTCTGGGTGGGTCGCTGGTATGATTTTATATGGGCTAAGTTTAAACACAGCTCAACAGCAACAATGGTCAAAACATAGCGTTCGCGAGAAGCAACCAGTCAGCAACAACAGCCAGTCAAAAGCAGCAACAGCCAGTCAAACAACCGGTCAAAAGCAACAACAGCTAGTCAACAACAACAGTCAGTAGCAACATCAGCCAGTCAGAACAGCATCAACCAGTCAGAAACAGCAACAACCAGTCAAAGCGACAGCAAGTAACATCAATAAGTCAAAACAACAACAACCAGTCAAAACAGCAACAACTGGTCGTAACAACAAGAGTCAACAACAAACAACCAGTCAAAAACAACAACAACCAGCAACAACAACAACCAGTCAACAACAACAACAACTAGGTCAAAAACAACAACAACCAGTCAACAACAACAACCAGTCAAAACAACAACAACTAGTCAAACAACAACAACCAGTCAACAACAACAACCAGTCAACAACAACAACCAGTCAACAACAACAACCAGTCAACAACAACAACAACTAGTCAAAAACAACAACAACCAGTCAACAACAACAACCAGTCAAAAACAACAACAACTAGTCAAAACAACAACAACCAGTCAACAACAACAACCAGTCAACAACAACAACAACTAGTCAACAACAACAACAACCAGTCAACAACAACAACCAGTCAAAAACAACAACAACCAGTCAACAACAACAACCAGTCAACAACAACAACCAGTCAAAACAACAACAACCAGTCAACAACAACAACCAGTCAACAACAAGAACCAGTCAACAACAACAACCAGTCAACAACAACAACCAGTCAAAAACAACAACAACCAGTCAACAACAACAACCAGTCAACAACAACAACCAGTCAAAAACAACAAACCAGTCAACAACAACAACAACCAGTCAACAAAAACAACCAGTCAAAACAACAAAAACCAGTCAAAAACAACAACAACCAGTCAACAACAACAACAACCAGTCAAAAACAACAACAACTAGTCAAAACAACAACAACCAGTCAACAACAACAACCAGTCAACAACAACAACCAGTCAACAACAACAAACCAGTCAACAAACAAACAACAACCAGTCAACAACAAAAAACCAGTCAACAACAACAACCAGTCAACAACAAAATAACCAGTCAACAACAACAACCAGTCAACAACAACAACCAGTCAACAACAACAACCAGTCAACAACAACAACCAGTCAACAACAACAACAACCAGTCAACAACAACAACCAGTCAAAAACAACAACAACCAGTCCAAAAACAACAACAACCAGTCAACAGCAACAACCAGTCAACCAACAACCAGTCAACAACAACACAGTCAGCAACAACAGCAGTCAACAACAACAACCAGTCAACAACAACAACCAGTCAACAACAACAACCAGTCAACAACAACAACCCGGTCAACAACAACAACAACTAGTCAAAAACAACAACAACCAGTCAACAGCAACAACCAGTCAAAAACAACAACAACCAGTCAAAACAACAACAACCCAGTCAACAACAACAACCAGTCCAGCAACAACAACCAGTCAAAAGCAACAACAACCAGTCAACAACAACAACAGTCAACAACAACAACCAGTCAACAACAGCAACAACCAGTCAAAGCAACAACAACCAGTCAACAGCAACAACCAGTCAGCAACAACAACCAGTCAACAACAACAACACAGTCAACAACAACAACCAGTCAACAACAACAACCAGTCAACAACAACAACAACCAGTCAAAAGCAACAACAACCAGTCAACAACAACAGCAGTCAACAACAACAACCAGTCAACAACAACAACAACCAGTCAAAAGCAACAACAACCGGTCAACAACAACAACCAGTCAACAACAACAACCAGTCAACAACAACAACAACCAGTCAACAACAACAACAGTCAACAACAGCAACAACCAGTCAACAACAACAACAACCAGTCAACAACAACAACCAGTCGCAACAACAACCGATCCACAACAACAACCAGTCAGCAACAACAACCAGTCAAAACAACAACCAGTCAACAACAACAACCGGTCAAAAACAACAACAACCGGTCAACAACAACAACCAGTCAACACAACAACCAGTCAACAACAACAACCGGTCAACAACAACAACCAGTCAAAACAACAACAGCATCAACAACAACAACCGTTAACAACAACAACCAGTCAACAACAACAACCAGTCAACAACAACCAGTCAAAACAACAACAACTGGTCAAAACAGCAACAACCGGTCAACAACAACAGCCAGTCAAAAACAGCAACAACTAGTCAAAAACAACAACAACCAGTCAGCAACAACAACCAGTCAACAACAACAACCAGTCAACAACAGCAACAACCAGTCAACAACAACAACCAGTCAACAACAACAACCAGTCAACAACAACAACCAGTCAACAACAACAACAGAAGTCAACAGCAACAACAGAGTCAACAACAACAACCAGTCACAGCAACAACCAGTCACAGCAACAACCAGTCAACAACAGCAACAACTAGTCAAAAACAACAGCAACCGGTCAACAACAACAACCAGTCAGAAACAACAACAACCAGTCAAAAACAACAACAACCAGTCAAAAAACAGCAACAACCAGTCAACAGCAACAACCGGTCAACAACAACAACCAGTCAACAACAACAACCAGTCAACAACAACAACAGTCAACAACAACAACCAGTCAGCAACAACAACAGTCAGCAACAACAACAACTGGTCAAAAACAACAACAACCAGTCAACAACAACAACCAGTCAAAAACAACAACAACCAGTCAAAAACAACAACAACCAGTCAACAACAAC
Organism: Homarus americanus; assembly: GCF_018991925.1. Lineage (NCBI taxonomy): Eukaryota > Metazoa > Arthropoda > Malacostraca > Decapoda > Nephropidae > Homarus > Homarus americanus. The sequence continues at coordinate 12,219 of NW_024726925.1, read as the reverse complement.
AACCAGTCAACAACAACAACCGGTCAAGCAACAACAACCAGTCAACAACAACAACCGGTCAACAACAACAACCAGTCAACAACAACAACAACCAGTCAAAAGCAGCAACAACCAGTCAACAACAACAACCAGTCAGCAACAACAACCAGTCAGCAACAACAACCAGTCAGCAACAACAACCAGTCAGCAACAACAACAGTCCACAACAACAACAACCGGTCAAAAGCAACAACAACCAGTCAACAACAACCAGTCAGCAACAACCAGTCAGCAACAGCAACAACCAGTCAAAAGCAGCAACAACCAGTCAACAACAACAACCAGTCAGCAACAACAACCAGTCAACAACAACAGCAACCGTCAGCAACAACAACAGTCAACAACAACAACAACCAGTCAACAACAACAACAACCAGTCAACAACAACACCAGTCAACAACAACAGCCAGTCAAAAGCAACAACAACCAGTCAACAACAACAACCAGTCAAAAACAACAACCAGTCAAAGCAACAACAACCAGTCAACAACAAGCAACAACCAGTCAACAACAACAACCAGTCAACAACAGCATCAGCCAGTCAACAACAACAACCAGTCAGCAACAACAACCAGTCAGCAACAACAACCAGTCAAAAGCAACAACAACCAGTCAACAACAACAACCAGTCAAAAACAACATCAACCAGTCAACAACAACAACCAGTCAAAAGCAACAACAACCAGTCAAAAACAACAACAACCAGTCAAAAACAACAACAACAGTCAAAACAACAACAACAGTCAGCAACAACAACCAGTCAGCAACAACGAGCAACAACATCAACCGGTCAACAACAACCCAGTCAACAACAACAACCAGTCAGCAACAACAACCAGTCAACAACATCAACAGTCAACAACAACAACCAGTCAACAACAACAACCAGTCAACAACATCAACCAGTCAACAACAACAACCAGTCAACAACATCAACCAGTCAACAACAACAACCAGTAACAACAACAACCAGTCAACAACAACAACCAGTCAACAACAACAACCAGTCAAAAACAACAACAACCAGTCAACAACAACAACCAGTCAACAACAACAGCCAGTCAAAAGCAACAACAACCAGTCAAAAACAACAACCAGTCAAAAACAACAACAACTAGTCAACAACAACAACCAGTCAACAACAACAACCAGTCAAAAACAACATCAACCAGTCAACAACAACAACAACCAGTCAAAAACAACAACAACCAGTCAACAACAACAACCAATCAACAACATCAACCAGTCAACAACAACAACAACCAGTCAAAAACAACAACAACTAGTCAACAACAACAACCAGTCAACAACATCAACAACAACCAGTCAAAAACAACAACAACCAGTAAACAACAACAACAACTGTCTAACAAAACACAGTAAAACAACAGTTAAACAATGAAGCAAAAGTGATGACTCAAAATGGTAAAAAAATAAACAACATCGTCTAAAGTTGTATAAAACTTAACATCACCTGAGCTCATCAAAACCCTGCCAGCGAACCGTTAAGGTGGTGACGTTATTACTGTAGATTAATAAACTCGCCGCTGGAAAATTGGAACCGTAACCAGGGCAAAACAATGTCAATTTTAGTGCGATTTACGTCAAAAAGGATCTCTCTCTCTCTCTCTCTCTCTCTCTCTCTCTCTCTCTCTCTCTCTCAGGGGGAGGGGCGAGACCTCCCCAGTGCCGGGAGAAAAGCTCAATGAAATGGAGGGAGGAACTTATCCCAGCAGCCAATTAACCAATTTGACCAATAGAAAAATCGGCGCCGGTCACCCACCCGAGTACCGCTGGGGGGGTTATACACTCCACCGGGACCAGTCTTTGAGCTGGTCACTAACACACTACACCTGGACCACACCTTGGGCTTGGTCACTAACACATCTCACCTGGGACCACAATCTGGGCTGGTCACTAACACATACACCTGGACCACACCTTGGGCTGGTCACTACACATTACACTTGGACTACACCTTGGGCTGGTCACTAACACACTACACCTGACCACACCTTGGGCTGGTCACCACACATTGGCACTTGGACCACACCTTGGGCTGGTCACTAACACACTACACCTGGACTACACCTTGGGCTGGTCACTACATTACACTGGACCACACCTGGGCTGGTCACTAACACACTACACCTGACCACACCTTGGGCTGGTCACTAACACACTACACCTGAACCACACCTTGGGCTGGCTTCACTAACACACTCACACCTGGACCACACCTTGGGCTGGCTCACAACACACACTACACCTGACCACACCTTGGGCTGGTCACTAACACACTACACCTGACCACACCTTGGGCTGGTCACTAACACACTACACCTGGACCACACCTTGGGCTTGGTCACTAACACACACACTACACCTGAACCACACCTTGGGCTGGTCACTAACACTACACCTGACCACACACCTGGGCTGGTCACTAACACTCACACCTGGACCACACCTTGGGCTTGGTCACTAACACACTACACCTGAACCACACCTTGGGCTGGCTCACTAACACACCACACCTGGACCACACCTTGGGCTTGGTCATCAACACACTACACCTGGACCACACTTTGGGATTGGTCACTAACACACTACACCTGGACCACACCTTGGGCTGGTCACTAACACACTACACCTGGACCACACCTTGGGCTGGTCACCAACACACTACACCTGGACCACACCTTGGGCTTGGTCACTAACACACCACACCTGACCACACCTTAGGCTTAGTCACACAACACACTACACCTGAACCACACCTTGGGCTGGCTACTACATTATTACACTTGGACCACACCTTGGGATGGTCACTACACATTACACTTGACCACACCTTGGGCTGGTCACTAACACACTACACCTGGACCACACCTTGGGCTGGTCACTAACACACTACACCTGGACCACACCTTGGGCTTGGTCACTAACACACTACACCTGGACCACACCTTGGGCTTGGTCACTAACACACTACACCTGAACCACACCTTGGGCTGGTCACTACACACTACACCTGGACCACACCTTGGGGGCATCTAACACTACACCTGGACACACCTTGGGCTGTCCTAACACACTACACCTGGACCACATCTTGGGCTGCCTTACCTGAACCACACCTTGGGCTGGTCACTAACACACACCTGGACACACCTTGGCGGCAGTTACTGACACCACCTGGACACACCTTGGGCTGGTCACTAACACACCACCTGGACCACACCTTGGGCTGGTCACTACTACACCTGGACCACACCTTGGGCTGGTCACTAACACACTACACCTGGACCACACCTTGGGCTGGTCACCACACTACACCTGAACCACACCTTGGGCTGGTCACTAACACACTACACCTGGACCACACCTTGGGCTAGTCACTAACACACACTACACCTGGACCACACCTTGGCTGGTCACTAACACACTACACCTGGACCACACCTTGGGCTGGTCACTAACACACACCACCTGGACCACCTTGGGCTTGGTCACTAACACACTACACCTGGACCACACCTTGGGCTGGTCACTAACACACTACACCTGGACCACACCTTGGGCTGGTCACTAACACACTACACCTGACCACACCTTGGGCTTGGTCACTAACACACTACACCTGAACCACACCTTGGCTGGTCACTAACACACTACACCTGGACCACACCTTGGGCTTGGTCACTAACACACTACACCTGGACCACACTTTGGGCTTGGTCACTAACACACTACACCTGGACCACACCTTGGGCTTGGTCACTAACACATACACCTGGACCACACCTTGCTGGTCACTAACACATTACACCTGACCACACCTTGGGCTTGGTCACTAACACACTACACCTGACCACACCTTGGCTTGGTCACTAACACTACACCTGGACCACACCTTGGCTTGGCTACAACACATCACACCTGAACCACACCTTGGGCTACTACACAGTACACCTGGACCACACCTTGGCTAGTCACGGTACAGACTGCTACACCAATCATTGGACCGAGATCATTGAGAGTGAATACAACTTGTTGACCAAGAGAGGTGTTTGGTCGGTGCGTTGTTGTGACGGAGGTGGCTAGCTTGTAACAGGTTCCAGCTGTAGCAAAGTGCAACAGATTTTCATTACTGCCACTGATAAACCTCGGAGCGAGTCTGACCCATGTGTCCCTGGTGGCCTAGGGCTATGGCCAGCTCTGGTCAGATGTTGGGCTGGTGACTTAGTACTAAGAGTCAGCAATACTTCCAGGGGAACAGTGCCTCAGAGATGTTCCTATGTTTAGTAGGAGTGGGGAGGAGACTTATGGAGAGAGGTCGTGCCACTCGCCCGGATCCTCACCAACATTACTGTAGGTGAGACTTGTGGACTCTGACGAAATAACCTTACAAGTTTTTAAGTGGATTGACCAAGAGGTAGTATTAAGTGTGTTTAATGGTGAAACCTCTCACAATAACTAGCCATCTCCTGTGATATAAATGTTAATTTATTTTGTTAATAAATGTAAATAGTGTAATTTGATATTTACATAAGCCTATATGTTTTCGGTTACACCACTTGTGAGAAATAATTAAATTATTTCCCATACTCACTAACTTAGCTGGTGAGTCGGGTGGTGGCAGCATATCAACCACTGATTGAACCCCAGCTGGGTTTTGTGATATTAACTAAATATAAACCAATAATAAAACCCAAAACATCGACAGGTTGCACGACAGTAAGAGACTCATTAATACACAAACACTAACAACAAAGAGACAGACGACAACACGAATTAGTACACACGTAGACGTAAAACAACCTAAACAACTTCTCAGTCAACAGATAAAACCACAACCAAAACAACTTCTCAGTCAACAGGTAGATAAACCACAACCTAAACAACTTCTCAGTCAACAGGTAGATAAAACCACAACCTAAACAACTTCTCAGTCAACAGGTAGATAAAACCACAACCTAAACAACTTCTCAATACAGAGATAGACTAGGTAGAGGCCTTCACCCCGGCCATAGTATGAGGGGAGAGGAAGCTCATGAAGTACACACACACACACACACACACACTACAGCTGGGGCAGGTGACGGCCAACTGAGGGACACACACACATACACACTAAAGGTGATGAGACACACGAGACGAGAGTTATAGTTCGCCCTTAGAATAGTCCTCACCGTTTTCATTATTGAGAAGCGGGAGACTATTATAAACCTTTCTGACTCTTTAGTAGTGAGTATTTATTTAATGGTGTTTGTTCTCTCTCTCTCACACACACACACTGCTGGTATTCTTTATATATATATATATATATATATATATATATATCACACATAAATATATATATTAGTTCTGGAATTAATAAGTGGCATGGCTGAAGTAAACACTTTGTTGTTTTTTATTTATTGTAGAAAATTATAGTTCCACAGGTACGTAGTTCAGTTGAGAATATATTGTACCTTCTCTACTTGGGGAAATGTCTTAGTGTACGTACACAGGAGAAAACTTAAGGAGGTGTTCTTGGGTAAAAATTGAGTCTGATCTTCCCCAGCCTCTATAATCAAGAGAGAGACGAGGAGCAGGCCAGTGGTATTGATTTGGTTGACCTGCCCTCGGGAGTGTGGAGAAAGGAAACACGTCAGATATACTGTTGTGCTAGCATGAGCTGACCTCAGCCTGACCTCGCTCACTCCCTGAAGGAACTGCAACCTCTGCCATGCATAACGTCAAAAGCTGAGGCACAGTTAAATAACTTGGTGAATAATTTGGTATTATACATTGGGTAAATATTTATATAATGCAAATGGTGCTGTTACACACAAGGCAGAGATAAAGACACCTTGTACTCATATACAGTCCCCTTTCACTAGTGCGCTTACAGGGACTCGTCAGGTTTTGTACAGTGTGGCAGCCCTGTGTTTGTTGACATTGACATAAGGAAACTCACAATATTAACATACTATGGAATCACATTAAAATAATATTGAAACAAATATCTCAATGATGATGATTTTTGGAATGTATATATGATGAGCCCCTTGTAAACGCACAAGTGAAGGGGAGGTACCAGGCTATATGACGAGCCCCTGTAAACGCACAAGTGAAGGGGAGGTACCCAGGCTATATGACGAGCCCCTGTAAACGCACAAGTGAAGGGGACTGTACCTAGGCTATATAACGAGCCCTGTAAATGCACAAGTGAAGGGGACTGTACCTAGGCTATATAACGAGCCCCTGTAAATGCACAAGTGAAGGGGACTGTACCTGAAGCTATATAACGAGCCCCTGTAAATGCACAAAGGAAGGGACTGTACCTAGGGCTATATAACGAGCCCTGTAAATGCACAAGTGAAGGGGACTGTACCTAGGCTATATAACGAGCCCTGTAAATGCACAAGTGAAGGGACTGTACCTAGGCTATATAACGAGCCCTGTAAATGCACTAGTGAAGGGAGTGTAACTGGAACTGGTGCCTTTCTGACCACGGATTCAACCAAGGGCAGTGCTGTACCTCGTCATGCCAGACTCTAACACGAGAAAAGACGAGTATGAGATTCTGTAAGACTTAGCATTATTTTCAGATTTCACACACACTCATATTTGTCGGTATTGCGTCATATTCCCACGGTACTGCGTCATATTCCCACGGTACTGCGTCATATTCCCACGGTACTGCATCATATTCCCACGGAACAACCCCACATTATCACGGTACAACCCCACATTCCCACGGTACAACCCCACACCCCACGGTACAACCCCACATTCCCGCGGTACAACCCCACACTCCAACGGTACAACCCCACATTCCCGCGGTACAACCCCACACCCCACGGTACAACCCCACATTCCCACGGTACAGCCCCTGACTCGTTATCGCCTGTATGATCGCCCACACAAACGTAGTATCTTCCGCCTGTTTTCCTTTATATGCAAAGTGCAGCTGACCAGCATTAATCACTCTGAGTTATGGTATTGCTAAGTATATCTGTGTGTGTGTGTGTGTGTGTGTGTGTGTGTGTGTGTGTGTGTGTGTGTGTGTGTGTGTGTCTATATATACAGAGCCAACCAGTATTATACAGTACATGCAGTAGTTCTAAGATGATGCGCGCACACACACACAGAACCAAGATATAATAACTCATCGTTGACACTTACTTCCCTTCATCAGTTCTCTCACCTATATATCGTCGCTTATTGTTCTTCCACTTTTGTATGAGGTGGAGAGAGAGAGAGAGAGAGAGAGGGGAGAGAGAGAGAGACTAAATGAACAAGAAAAGAATGAATAAATTAATAACTAAAGGAGAAAGACAAGTGTAAGGAGAGACAGGTGAGATGGTACAAAACAACAACTATCACGGTACAAAACAACAACTATCACGGTACAAACAACAACTATATCACGGTACAAAACAACAACTATCACGGTACAAAACAACAACTATATCACGTACAAACAACAACTATCACGGTACAAAACAACAACTATCACGGTACAAAACAACAACTATCACGGTACAAAACAACAACTATCACGGTACAAAACAACAACCAACTATATCACGGTACAAAACAAATAAACTATCACGGTACAAAACAACAACTATCACGGTACAAAACAACAACAACTATCACGGTACAAAACAACAACTATCACGGTACAAAACAACAACTATCACGGTACAAAACAACAACTATATCACGGTACAAAACAACAACTATATCACGGTACAAAACAACAACTATCACGGTACAAAACAACAACTATCACGGTACAAAACAACAACTATCACGGTACAAAACAACAACCTCACGATACAAAACAATAACTATCACAGTACAAACAACAACTATCATGCTACAAAACAACAACTATCACGGTACAAAACAACAACTATATCACGGTACAAAACAACAACTATCACAGTACAAACAACAACTATCACGGTACAAAACAACAACTATCATGGATAAAAACACCAACTATCATGGTACAAAATTAACAACTATCATGATACAAACAACTATCATGGTTTAAAGCATCAACTATCATGATACGAAACAACAAGTATCACAGTACAAAACAACAACTATCATGCTACAAACAACAACTATCACGGTACAAAACAAGAGTTATATCACGGTTACAAAACAACAATCATGGTACAAAACAACAACTATCATGGTACAAAACAACAACTATCACGGTAGAAAAACAACAACTATCACGGTATAAAACAACAATTATCACGGTACAGTTAGGTCGCCACCACCTGCTTGTGTATACAAACTGACTGATGTATATTAATGAGTGTGTTATACAGATTAATACACAGTTATTTATAATATTTTCACATTAGTTAACATTCATGTTAATAAGACTTCATTACTTAGATATTATTTACATCTATGAATGATGTTATAGTTCAGTAGCACTGGATAGATAAATCTCCATTATAATGGTCGATGGCAACTCAAGTCTTCGCCATCACTGCAACAGTGCCAGATGTACGGAATGGCCAGTAAGGTGTTAGAACATTTTTTTTTTTTACGATACAGGTCAAAACGACCCACAATGGAGCCTGGGGGCGAAAAATGGATAAAAGGTTATCTGTCCAACAGGTATGCCAGCGTTCTGTTTATGAGAGTCAGTGTACCAGAATGAGATCATTTGAGTTTGGTATGCCTCAGGGAGGGGAGTGTTGAGTCCAATGCTTTTTAATATACTGTAACAACCTTATTTTGACATTCCAGGTCAGCCAAACGAAGCTGTATATGTTATGCTGATAATATCTGCAATATGACACAAAACTGGCCCAGGCTTCAAGCCTGTTGAATGTGGTCTCATAACATTCGGTTGACAAGGTGAGAGTCCTCAATCCTCGGTCTGCTACCCTCTGCCTCTAACTTTAACATTAACAGCATGTTCTTTTTAAAACCCTTGTTGGCAAGAGCTATGGATTAACATCACCTATGCTCGTGTTTTCTATCTTGTAATTTATTCGATCTGTAGTTGACTATATGCTCACCAATTTGTAACTATTCCTTTAAACAGCTAAGCATCCTGGGGTAGTAATAATGAAGCCATTCGCATCATTCTAGGGCTGCCCTTCTAATTGAGACGATAGCCTCACTTAATACCATGTTTTGTGTTGAAATTTGAAGAACAATGGTATACCAGTATAAGAACAGAACTAGATAATGATATAGTCGCGGTCAGAATTAGGCTAGGATACAGACATCTGGCAAGTTAGTAACGCTGTACCCATACCGAACACTCAGCATAAACATTATGATAAACCTTTAAAGCATAAGCACTTGAACACTATATTATTGAATGTGACACTGTCAAAGAATTCAGGCCACCTGGTTTATTGTATCATGAACATGTAATTACTACATTGAATCAGGAGTGCTTGAGGACATTCTTGCTGTTTATCCAAAATTTGCGAGAGACAACACTGATTAGGACCACGGATGCCAAGTGGTCCTGTTGTTGTTGTTGTTTTAACTTTTGGACTATAAAAGGTCCTGCAACCATAAGGTTAGATTAGTTTAATGGTTTGTGTTATTTTTCAAAAATTCACTAATATAGCATGGCGCATTATTTCTGCAAAAACAACTGATTCCGCAAAAAGTCGTACATATATTACATGCATGAAAAATTCCCACAGCGCGACCCAAATTGCAGGTATAACTTTTATGCAAATTACGCTGCCCGAATGTAAGAAGCCATTTGATCTTGAAATTGGAACTGATGAGTTTTATTTCGAGTAAGCAAAAGGCAGGTAACAGCAGGTGGGCAGTGACCAGCCTCTCCCATGATTGAAATTTCCACAATTGGCCTTTGAAGTAGAGCTAACCCAGAGGCCAGTATGCATTAAACTGCCTATGTGTCCAATCGTTGAATTAAAACTGCAATATTAAACTACATATTTATATAACATCACAATATCTGTTTCATAACATCTATAGTAGAACCTTATTTACCTTTGTAATAGCCTTCATATAGAAAGTAAGTACATGATATAAATGTGGGCTATTTACATATAGTTACTGTATAAATTGAACCAATTCTAAATTAATCCTGGAACAGCACAATATAGCTTATCACTTCCTCCTCACGTGTGTGTTTCTCTGTTGATAAATCCACCAGGATACTTCACCAACAATATGTTAAGATTACAACCAACCCACAACTGATAAAACAAAGGACAATGTCAACTATAAAATGAACGGGAACAAATGTTAGACGGTGACAAGCACGACCGCTGTCGTCGCCGTCACCGCCGTTACTACACCACCACCGTCGTCACCACCACCGTCGTCACCACCACCGCTACTACCACCACCACCCACCACCACCACCACCACCACCACCACCACTACCACCACCACCACCTCCACCGCCGCCGCCATAATTACCACACCACTGACCACCACCGCCGCCGCCACCACCACCGCCGCCACCACACCACCGCCGCCGCCACGCTGCCGCCACCACCACCACCACCACCACCACCACCACCACCACCACCACCACCACCGCCGCCGCCACTCACACCACGCCGCCACCACCAAACATCATCATCACCACCACCACCAACATCATCACCACCACCACAACAAACAATTACAAACAACATCACCACCACCACCACCACTACCACCACACCACCACCACTACCACCACCACCACCACGCCGCCGCCACCACCACCACCACCACCACTACCACCATTCACCACCGCCGCCGCCACCACCACCACCACCACCACCGCCACCGCCGCCACCACCAACATCATCATCATCACCACCACCACCAACATCAATACCCACCACCACAACAAACAATTACAACAACAAATGGGCCGATCACCACCACCACCAACATCATCACCACCACCACCACCACACCAATACAAACAATTACAACAACAACATCACCGCCACCACCACCACCAATTACCAACATCATCATCATCACCACCACCACCAACATCAATACCACCACCACCACCACCACAAACAATTACAACAACAACAACATCACCGCCACCACCACCGCCACCACCAACATCATCATCATCACCACCACCACCAACATCATCACCACACCACCACAACAAACAATTACAACAACAACATCAACAATGCCACCACCAACATCATCAACAACATCATCATCATCACCACCAATCAATTAACATCATCACCACCACCACCACCACCACAAACAATTTACAACAACAACAACATCACCGCCACCACCACCGCTACCACCAACATCATCATCATCACCACCACCACACCAACATCATCACCACCACCACACAACAAACAATTACAAATAACAAATAACATCACCGCCACCACCACCTCACCAGACTGGGCTACACCAGTTAAGATATAAAGAATTTTAATCAGGCGAGGAGAAACAACAATTCAACAACATTAAATGAGAACAAGAATCTTCTTCTATCACCCTTTGGAGCTGAGAGACAGGTTACCAGGACTGTGTGTGTGTGTGTGTGCTGTGTGTGTGTGTGAGTGTGTGTCTAAAATGCAGTGTGTGTGTGCGTGTGTGTTTATGTATGAGCGTATAAAACTATATACGATTATAATTTACATGTAATTAGAGCGGAAGTACTCCCCAACACATCGAAAGGAATAAGTATAATGTCACACAACACAGTGTTCACACTCGGCTGATTACTTTGTTACTATCCATTAGGTGATTGTAAAGCAGCTGCTTTGGCAGTCTACTGTCGTCCACGCTATACGATGGCCAGTCCACCGGTAGTTGTTCGCGGATAATGGTAGCCTGATCATTTATCATACCGATATTAACTTACTTCCAGCAGTGCCTCTTCATATTATGAGCACCACTCAAATATTAAAAATTAGCAGGTGGTCCAAAATAAAGCCCAAAGATTCGTCACAGGTGAAAGATACCTCACCAGAACCACAGCCGAGAGATACATAGAGATTCTGAGAATAAAAACCTATCAACCAGCAGAAGCTGCACACCCCGGTCAGCAGAGTCTGGCAAAAAGATAGAACGATCAGAGCAAGAACTCCTCAGCACTCCCACCAGATAACGACAACAACCAGGTTACGGTTCCCAAAAGTTACCAAATCTCAAAAGGTCCATTACCACCCC
>NW_024726924.1:0-4721 GCF_018991925.1 Homarus americanus | reverse complement strand
GGGCAACCCTCTTCATGACCTGGGTGTGAGGGCCGGGCACTCTTCAGTGCCATGGACTGTGATGAGGGCTGGGCAACCCTTCAGCACTATTACCCGGGTGTGAGGGCCGGCCTGATTTCAGTGCCAAGAATCGGGTGAGGTCCTGGCATCCTTCCAGCACCATGACCAGTATGAGGGCCTGGCACCCCACAGTGCCATGGCCAAGGGTGTTTCAGGCACCAGTGCTGGGCGACCAGGGTGGAGGGCTGGCACCCGTTTAGCCTTATAACCAGGGGTGTGAGGGCCGGGCACACCTTCTGCGTCATGGCCAGGGTGTGACGGCCGGGCACCGCTCAGCTATAACCTGGGGTGTGACGGCCGGGCACTTTCAGCCCATGACCTGTGGTGTGAGGGCCGGGAACCGGATTCAACTCCATGACCAGGGGTGTGAGGCTGGCACCTTTTTAGGTTCATGACTGGGGTGTGAGGGCTGTTCACCCCTTCCAGTGACATGACCCGGGGGTGTGATGTCCGGGCACCCCTTCAGCTCCATGACCTGGTATGTGAGGGCTGGGCATCCCTCCAGCACCATGGCCCGGGGTGTGAGGGCCGGGCACCCCTCCAGCACCATGGCCGGGGTGTGAGGGCCGGGCACCCCTTCAGTAAACAGGAACTGGGTGTCTCTGGCCGGACACCCATGAAGAACCATGGGGCTCGTGGTGTGAGGGGCCGGGCACCTTTTCAGTACCATGAATCGGGGTGTAGGCTGGGCACCACTCTTAGGGTACATGACCAGGGGGTGTGGAGGCCGGGCACCTCATCAGTGCCATGACCTGGGTGTGAGGGGTCAGCACACCTTCAGTGCCATGGCTAGGGGTGTGTTTTTAAGCCGGGCACTTACAGTGCCATGACCCAGGGTGTGAGGGTCAGGGCACCCGTTTAGGTCTATAACTAGGGTTGGGGAGGGCTGGGCAACACCTTCAGTGCTATGGCGAGGGGGTGGAGGGCCGGGCACCCCTTCAGTGACATGACCCGGGGTGTGAAGGCCGGGCACTATTTGAAAAGCAAGTGAAAATGGGGGTGTGAAAGCCAAGCAACCCAACAGTGCTGTGAACCGGGTGTGTGAGGGCTGGGCACCCCTTCACATGAACTGGGGTGTGAGGGCCAGCACACTTTCACATGACCTGGGTGGAGGGCTGGGCACCTTCGAAGTGCCATGAATTGGGTGTGAGGGCCGGGCACCCCTTCAGCACCATGACCTGGGGTGTGAGGGCCGGCCGATTTCAGTGCCATGAATCGGGGTGTGTGTGCTGGCACCCTCCAGCACCATGATCTGGGGTATGAGGGCTGAGCACCAATCAGGGCTATGACCCGGGGGTGTGATGGCCATGCACCTGTTTAGGTCTATGACAGGGGTGTGAGGGCCGGGTACACCTTCAGTGCCATGTCCAGGGGTGTGACGCCGGGCACCGCCCAGTGCTATGACCTTGGGGGTGGGGAGGCTGGGAACCCCTTCAGTGACATGACCTGGGCGGATGGGCAAGGCACTTGCTATGAAACGGGGTGTGAGGGCCGGGCATCCTCCAGCACTATGACCCGGGGTATGAGGGCTGGGGCACCCCCTTCAGTACTATGACCTGGATGGGGTGGGCCGGGCACCCTTTCAGTGCCATGGACCCGGGGTGTGAGGGCTGGTGACTCCTTCAGTGCCATGACCTGGGGTGTGAGGGCTGGCACCACCAGCACCATGACCTGGGGTGTTTAAGCGGGTACCCTTTCTGGTGCTATGATCTGGGTGTGAGGGCTGGCACCCCACATCAGGCGACCTAGGGGGTGTGAGGGCTGCGACACCTTCAGTGCCATGGCCAAGGGTAAGTTTTTGCCGGTACGCATAAAAGGGCGACCCGGGGTGTGAGGGCCGGGCACCTGCTTGAGTCTATAACCAGGTGTGAGGGCTGGCGCCACCTTCAGTGCCATGGCGAGGGGTTTGAGGGCCGGGCACCCCTTCAGTGACATGACCCGTGAAGGCCGGGCACTATTTCAGTGCCATGAAATGGGTGAAAGCCGGGCAACCCAACAGTGTTGTGAACTGGGTGGAGGCCGGGCACCCTTCACATGAACCGGGGTGTGAGGCTGGGCACCCTTCAGTGCTAAGTGAATTGGGTGTGAGGCCGGGCACCCCTTCAGCACCATGACCTGGGGTGTGAGGGGCTGGCCCGATTTCAGTGCCATGAATCGGGTGTGCGGGCCGGGCACCCTCCAGCACCATGAGACCTGGGGTATGAGGGCCGAGCACCCCATCAGGGCTATGACCCGGGGGTGTGATGGCCGGGCACCTGCTTAGGGGTCTATGACAAGGTGGAGGGCCGGGCACACACCTTCAGTGCCAGTGTCCAGGGGTGTGGACGGCTGGGCACCGCTCAGTGCCATGACCTGGGGTGAGGCCGGAACCCCTTCATATGAACTGGGTGGAAGGGCACTCCCCTTCACACATGACCCGGGGTGTGAGGGCCGGCACCCCTTCAGTGCTATGAATCGGGGTGTGAGGGCTGGCACCCCTTCAGCACCATGAGACTGGGGTGAGGGCCTGCCCTGATTTCAGGTGCGTGCCATGAATCGGGGTGTGAGGGCTGCACCCCTCCAGCACCATGACCTGGGGAATGGTGGCCGAGCACCCTTCAGTGCTATGACCTGGGGTGTGATGCATGGGCACCTGTTTAGGTCTATGACAGGTGTGAGGGCTGGCACACCTTCAGTGCCATGTCCAGGGGTGGGTGACGGCTGGGCACCGCTCAGTGCCATGACCTGGGGTGTGAGGGCCGGGCACCCCTTCTCATGACCCGGGGTGCGAGGGCCGGGCACCCCTTCAGTGCCATGACCCGGGATGTGAGGGCCGGGCAACCCTTCAGCACTATTACCCGGGGTGTGAGGTCCGGGCATCCTTCCAGCACCATGACCCGGGGTATGAGGGCCTGGCACCCCTACAGTGCCATGGCCAAGGGTGTGTTTGCGGGGTACCCTTTCAGTGCCATGACCAGGGGTTTGAGGGCCGGGCACCCGTTTAGGTCTATAACCAGGGGTGTGAGGGCCGGGCACACCTTCAGTGTCATGGCCAGGGGTGTGACGGCCGGGCACCGCTTCAGTGCCATAACCCGGGGTGTGACGGCCGGGCACCCTTTCAGCTCCATGACCCGTGGTGTGAGGGCCGGGAACCGATTCGACTCCATGACCTGGGGTGTGAGGGCCGGGAACCCTTTTAGGTCCATGACCCGGGGTGTGATGGCCGTGCACCTCTTCAGTGACATGACCCGGGGTGTGATGTCCGGGCACCCCTTCAGCTCCATGACCCGGTATGTGAGGGCTGCGCATCCCTCCAGCACCATGGCCCGGGGTGTGAGGGCCGGGCACCCCTCCAGCACCATGGCCCGGGTGTGAGGGCCGGGCACCCCTTCAGTGTCATGACCCGGAGTGTCAGGGCCGCACACCCCTCCAGAACCATGGCCTGGGGAGGCTGGGCACCCTTCAGTACTATGAATCGTGTGTAGGGCCGGGCACCACTTTAGGTGGCATGACCAGGGGTGTGAGGGCTGGCACCTCTTCTGTGCCATGACCCGGGGTGTGAGGGCCGGGCACCCCTTCAGGTGCCATGACCTGAGGTGTGAGGGCCGGGCACCTGTTTAGGTCTATAACCAGGGGTGGGAGGGCACACCTTCAGTGCCATGGCCATAGGTGATGACGGCCGGGCACCCCTTCAGTGACATGACCCGGGGTGTGAGGGCCTGGCACCCCTTCACATGACCCGGGGTGTATGGCCGGGCACCACTTTAGGTGCATGACCAGGGGTGTGAGGGCCGGGCACCTCATCAGTGCCATGACCCGGGGTGTGAGGGCCGCGCACACCTTCAGTGCCATGGCCAGGGGTGTGTTTTTGCCGGGTACCCTTACAGTGCCATGACCCGGGGTGTGAGGGCCGGGCACCCGTTTAGGTCTATAACCAGGGGTGTGAGGGCCGGGCACACCTTCAGTGCCATGGCGAGGGGTGTGAGGGCCGGGCACCCCTTCAGTGACATGACCCGGGGTGTGAAGGCCGGGCACTATTTCAGTGCCATGAAATGGGGTGTGAAAGCCGGGCAACCCAACAGTGCTGTGAACCGGGTGTGAGGGCCGGGCACCCCTTCACATGAACCGGGGTGTGAGGGCCGGGCACACCTTCACATGACCCGGGGTGTGAGGGCCGGGCACCCCTTCAGTGCCATGAATTGGGGTGTGAGGGCCGGGCACCCCTTTAGCACCATGACCCGGGGTGTGAGGGCCGGCCTCGATTTCAGTGCCGCCAGATCAGGGGTGTGCGGGCAGGCACCCCTCCGCCTGACCTGGGGGTATGAGGCCAGAGCACCCCCATCAGGGCTATGACCCAGGGTGTGTGATGGCCGGGCACCCCCAGGTCTATGACAAGGGGTGTGAGGGCCAGGCACACCTTCAGTGCCATGTCAGGGGTGTGACGGCCGGGCACCCTCTTCAGTGCCATGACCTGGGGTGTGAGGGCCGGGAACCCCTTCAGTGACATGACCCGGGGCGTAAGGGCAAGGCACCCCTTCAGTGCCATGAAACGGGGTGTGAGGGCCGGGCTCGATTTTAGTTCCATGAATCGGGGTGTGAGGGCCGGGCATCCCTCCAGCACCATGACCCGGGGTATGAGGGCTGGGCACCCCTTCAGTACTATGACCCGGGGTGTGAGGCTG
>NW_024726923.1:0-14055 GCF_018991925.1 Homarus americanus | reverse complement strand
TTTACAAAATATTTGGTGCGTTTTCCGGAGCATTGTATGTTTTACAGCATGCGAGGCGGCAGGTATGTGGAGTTTTAAGAGCACTTCACGCTATAGCTCAGTTGGCCACGGATTAGCGAATTACGAACTGAAAATGTTTGGATCGTCATCTGTTTCGTTTAAGCTGTGTCGGACATTTTGTGCTACATTAAAGTCCAGCGATCTGTGGCAGCTGTCGGGCTCCTGCCTGACCACCCTTTGCCTAAGAAGAGCGATTGTCTGAAGGTGTTCGAGTAGTTACTCAATTGTGAAAAAGTGATAGTGAGTCCCATAGACATGGCTGCCAGTTAGGGACAGTGTGGATACGGCACACTACATAGCATGTCTTCGGTAAGTAAAGGAGGCCGTGTAGCCAAGACTGCACTCAACCGTCTTCACTTCCCCAATTACAGCTAGGTGGACTGAGAGCGCCTCGGGATTATCATATCTATAATGCCAGACGGTAACACCATCCCCTTGACACCTCGGAGACTATACAGTACTGTGTTCAGGGCGTGTTTGTGGGTCTCTACTGCCGCCTCCCTATCGTTGAGTTGCTCCCCACTTACCGTAACCAGTCGAGGTCACTGTGGGAGGCCATGTACGGTACAGTACAGTACAGAGTCACGCCCCCCTCAACAACGTCCGCACCTCGCCTGCTGAATACAGTATTTGCAAATGTGACCATAAACCCCAACAATTGTAGCAAGTTACAAGTCCCGGGATTAGCCCCTGGTATTAACACAGTGACAAGCGTCCCATTCCTGGTAAGTAGCAGGTGGCCGGAGGTAGTGCAATCCTCTCCCAGACTACACGGAGTTGAGAGAGAGCTGGCTGACCATCATGGTAAGGACGCGTCACTATTTGGACCCCAGGGAGGCCATTATCGTAAGTTAAGTGAAAGGCATTTGGAATACTGGACGACTAGACGCTATATGAATTTCTTTACCCTAGTTTTCCCACCGATAATAATGAGTATAAGGGAGGTAGTCTCATCGGCGTTCATCAACACCATAGCCGTCTCAGTTACCTATTGCTCGTACAAGGTTTTTGAATGAAATAGTTTTACTAATATCAGGAACTTTCAAACTACTACATATATATATATATATATATATATATATATATATATATATATATATATATATATATATATATATATATATATATATATATATATATATATATATATATATAAAACTGTAGGTGCGCGTGGAATCCTAGGTATATGCTGATAACCACAAGGAAAGAAGAAAACACAGAAGTTCTGGCTTTCAAATTGTAATTCCCATCTTCAGAGGTGAGTACAGACTTGTAGTTATCCAGCATATATATATATATATATATATATATATATATATATATATATATATATATATATATATATATATATATATATATATATATATATAACAATAAATTATAACAAAAAGTGTTTGTATGTCATGCCGGACGAGAGTAATGTATCGCCCCTGCGTTTTTTCGACGAATTTTGCTTCACTAACTGAAAAAATCAATTACGAGCAGCTTGTACAACGATGTGCCGGAAAATGCCATTACGAGAGCGAAAATGGTGTTGCTGGCACTTTGTTCCATTTAGTCAAAGAAGATGACATTGAATGAATTTAATACAATGCGTATGTGGTGAACGAGCCAAGTGAAAATATGACATATTGAGCTACTTAATGAGAGAGAGAGAGAGAGAGAGAGAGAGAGAGACGGTTAATAGACTCTAGATGAGAGACAATTCCTCAACCACACCATTAAGCACCAACAAAAAATTTCACCGCTATACCATAAATCCGAGCGTTAGTAGACATTATCAGCACCTACCTGTCTACCCACCATTATTGGCTCTTAAATTATGGTGCAATATGGTGCAATAGGGTTGATTTTATGGTGCTGATGTGCCCTTCCCCATGTTATAGACGCGAGAGAAGGTTTGTTAACATTGGGATGCCGTCATAGTCCTCTCTGGTGGCGAGAGTACTGACTGAGGGTATAGGGGAGGAAGAGGAGGAGGAGGATAAACAGGAGGGGGAGGAAAAGATGGAGAAAAAGGTAAGAGAGAGAGCGAATAAGAAGAACACCAACACAACATCAAAAACCCAACCAATACTAAAATAATATAACGAAATTAGAGACGAAAAATATAACAAACAATATAAGAAAATGAGCAGGAATGAACACCAAGGTCAGAAAAAGAGCAGGAATGAACACCAAGGTCAGAAAAAGAGCAGGAATGAACACCAAGGTCAGAAAAAGAGCAGGAATGAACACCAAGGTCAGAAAAAGAGCAGGAATGAACACCAAGGTCAGAAAAAGAGCAGTAATGAACACCAAGGTCAGAAAAAGAGCAGGAATGAACACCAAGGTCAGAAAAAGAGCAGGAATGAGCACCGAGGTCAGAAAAAGAGCAGGAATGAACACCAAGGTCAGAAAAAGAGCAGGAATGAACACCAAGGTCAGAAAAAGAGCAGGAATGAACACCAAGGTCAGAAAAAGAGCAGGAATGAACACCAAGGTCAGAAAAAGATACAAACACTGATTAGAAGAGAAAATATAAACATTGTGAACAAAATGTAAAACGCAGAATGTGAAATGAATAAGAAACGTTAAGTGTTTTATATTCAAGAGACAATAAACGGATCAAGGTACAAAAAGTAAAGGTAAATAGATGAAAAAAAAATACAAAGTGAAGAAATTAGAATCTCCTCTTCGTAAATTGAGAGCAGCAGCAGGAGGGGGGGGGGGCATGAAATGGTCAATAATGTTCCATAAATCAGAGGAAATGTCGCAGAATCGGAGCAGCGGAGCCAATATTTGACCTCTGGTTTGCATAATTCGAAGCGCCAAATTTTTCACCAGCGTAGAGTTAAGGCAGCTTGGTGTAGGACGGGGAAATACCTCATACATTTTGACTTAGTGAGCCGCCGTCACCCACCTGGCCAGGTACGGTACACAGTCAGGTTAAATCATCAACTCATCTTTTTTTTTCAATTGGGAGGAGTATTTAATCATCATGAAAAAGACGAATAAAGCTCAAATTACACACACACACACACACCGTAAATTGACTTATTCACGATATTCGGTCGCTTATGAGAGAGAGAGAGAGAGCGAGATTAATTCAGAGCGTGACGTGCACAAGTCAGTAGGATTAATATTAAACTTTTGTTGTCCGGAACTGAGAACTCTAACAAACTCTCTTTTTCTCCCTTTCCTATGACTTGAAATTACGATGGTATCAGTGTGTGTGTGTGTGTGTGTGTGTGTGTTGAAGAGGAACATGAATGATAAAGTCTTCTGTACTAAATGTTATCTCCTGGAACCACCGCGTGATGCCTAGATAAGGAGTGTAAGGAGGAACTTATGTTTCTTTAGCTCTGGGTCTGGTGAAGTTATACAAACAACTGTTTATGGCAACTTGGGTCCTTTACAGACTCTCCCTGTATAATATAGTATATGTTTATGAAGGGGAAGATGCAGAGAGACATTTTTTAGGCATGTTTGTCGGGAAGAGCCCAATGTCATGAATGGAATGCCTGTCGTCTGATATAGTGAAGAATAAATGTACAGTTTATCTGACTGCACGACGCTAGAGACGCTCTCTAATACAAGGAATACCAACATGACCATTAATGACGACGCTACACTGAAACACAACTTTTAGGGTTGGTAGCAAAAATAATTCGAGGAAAGTAACATCTGGTGAACCGGAAAGTTTGATTAAAATTTTTTAAATATGACAGTTTTTCGCTCTAGTTTGTGTAACGTGGATTATAAAATACACAAACTTATTAAGCTGAGGCGCAACGAATATGAAACAAACACACACACACACACACAGACTTAACATTTTCATGAACGTAGGCAAAAGTATTTACATTTCCAGACTTTTCTTACAAAACAATAATCTTAATCACAACATTTTAATCATTCGTCATTTTTTAAACTTAAGTTCCACCAAATGATAAGCAACACTTCCTAAAAAAAAAATCGTTGCTACGTATTTTTACATTTTCCGCCATAGGAGTGAGCCGAGCCAAACTAAAACACGATAATCATTACACAATACACCAGTAATCATCACAGTTCAGTAAAAGAGACACAACACTAAACTCGTTACGTGTTCCCTCGCTAACACTACTGACAACGACTGATTGAAACATATTTGTTGAAGGACGCCAGGCTGCAATGGTCGCTGCAAAATCTAAATGCAAAATACATGATCAAGGCAACAATGGTGTTTTGTCTGTCCTGTCTGACCTTTGTTGCTGAGTTTAAAGGAAATACACTCACTGACTCACACAGTTATTTTGAGAGAGAGAGAGAGAGAGAGAGAGGGGGAGAGTATGTGTGTTTGTGTGTGTGTCCATTCAAAACAGGTATTTTTTAATTAATGGGAGTGTCTGTCGTAACACTAAACAAAAGGTTCCTAGTAGTGTCTTTGTTCTTCAAATGTTATAAATAAGACGACAGCTTTTGGTGGAAACTATGCTGGTAGTATTAGTGTAAGAAGCTGACAGTCTCAAACTTCATTGTTATCTTAATAAACAAACAATGCATCAGTTTAATACAATGACAAAATAGCTTGAAGAATGGCGCTGGTTATCATTAATTACCCTCAATATACAGCACAGTACATGGAGGTATTGTCCAATATTTCCTAACACCATCATGTTAAGACCTGAAGCAACACATCACCATTTAAAGCTAAAATCACCGAGTGTTTTATTCACAAGTCTTTTGTTTTCATTTTTAGCTTCAGCTAATTATTATTTTCTTAAAGCATCAAATCATATTTTGCACATTTTGAAACAGAGTTTTACAGAAAATTTTTATATTCAATTTGTCAATTTATGCACCGAGTGAGGTGAGAGAGTGGCTCTGACCTTTCAGATAATGGATTTTGAGAATGATGGACAGCGACTGTTTGGTGTCTGGAGTACACTAGAATTTTCTTTTCTTAAATTAATTCTATCTATAATACCATTGTGTGTAAATTACATTGTAATATATTCTCCACAGTTTTTATTTTTTCCTCTCCTGTGCATCTCAAATAAAATATGTAAGACGTAAAAGTGACAAATTATTACATTTTGTAATAGTCAATGTGTTGTGTTGAAACAAGAGCCCCGACAAATACTCTGTGTTGCTCCTTTGATGAAAAACTTGCATGTCTGTTTTGCTTTTTGTTTACGCCAGAGTTTAACGACCTGGTTCCTGCAAATAGTATCATAAACTTTTTCAAATTTTCGCATCCACTCCAAATGTTGATGGTAAAAATATGTAGATGGAACACGGCAGGTGGGAGCTTCATGTCGACAAACATTTGAATACAATACAACAATTCAAAATGGCAATATAAATATATAACTGACAGCAAATTCGTTCAATTGTGTGTATATATATACAGTATATATATATATATATATATATATATCCAAATAAATCACTGTAGGTGCGCGTGATCCAGGTATATGCTGATAACCACAAGGAAAAAGAAAACACGAAGTTCCCAAGCGCTTTCGTGTAATTTACATCTTCAGGGGTGAGTACAGACTGTAGGAATTAAAATCAATAAACCTTAGTGATGGTCAGTTCAAAACTGATAATATGTTACATAAATTTATTTGTCAGTGGCCCAAGGTTAAAAATGCTTTGAAAACCTTTGATCTAGATGTATGATAGTTATTTTGTGGGTCCCTTATTTTTGACCTGACCTCTTAAGCTCCTCTACGTGTGTGTTGGTGTGGGGATTAGTGGATGACAACATTATGACCTGACCTCATGTTTTTAAGGTCACCCTGTATATATAAGCCTCTCTCTGTCCATGTAATCCAGTTGCCTGTGTGAGGGCCACCGGGTGTGTGAGGACCACAGGCAATGTGAGGGCCACAGTTTGTGTGAGGGCCACTGGGTGTGTGAGGGCCACCGGGTATATAAGGGCCACCGGGTATATAAGGGCCACCGGGTATGTGAGGGCCACCGGGTGTGTGAGGGCCACTGGGTGTGTGAGGTTACTGGTTGTGTGGGGGCCACAGTGTGTGTAGAGCCACTGGGTGTGTGAGGCCACCAGGTATGGGGCCACCGGGTATGGGGCCACCGGGTATGTGAGGGCCACCGGGTGTGTGAGGGCCAGAGGGGGTGTGTGGGGCCACCGGGTATGTGAGGGGCCACAGCGTGTGTGGGGGCCACCGGGTATGTGGGGGCCTGGTGTGTGTAGAGGCCACTGGGTGTGTGGGGGCCACCGGGTATGTGGGGCCACCGGTTATATAGGGCCACCGGGTATGTGAGGCCACCACCAGGTGTGTGAGGGGCCACCGGGTATGTGAGGGCCACCGGGTATGTGAGGGCCACCGGGTATATAAGGGCCACCGGGTGTGTGAGGGACACCGGGTGTGTGAGGGCCACCGGGTATGTGAGGGCCACAGTGTGTGTGAGGGCCACTGGGTGTGGGGGACGAGAGAACTGGCTGGGCTGCCCGACCCGTGGTGTGTTGTCACCCATCAGCCACAACAGGGCGTAACACAGCCAGCACCGTCCACACCCAAAGCTTGACCATGGCTCCCTTACCGAGATACTTGAGTCAGACATCCTGAATTGGGTTTGAGAACCGGGTATATAAGGGCCACCGGGTATATAAGGGCCACCGGGTGTGTGAGGGCCAGAGGGTATGTGAGGAATGCCGGGTGTGTGTGTGTGTGTGTAAGGGTCACAGGGTGTGTGAGGGCCATAGGGTGTGTAAGCGCCACAGGGTGTGTGAGGGCCATGGGGTGTGTGGGCCACACGGTGTGTGAGGAGCCAGAGGATATCTGAGGGACACAGGGTGTGTAAGGGCCATAGAGTGTGTGAAGGCCACAGGGTGTGTGAAGCAACAGGGTTTGTGAGGGCCACATGCACAGGGTGTGTGAGGGCCATGGGGTGTGTGTGGGCCACACGGTGTGTGAGGAGCCAGAGGATATGTGAGGGACACAGGGTGTGTAAGGGCCATAGAGTGTCTAAGGGCCAGGTTCAGAGAGTGTGAGAGGCCAACAGGGTGCGTGAGGGCCACAGGGTATGTGAGGGCCACAGGGTGTGTGAAGGCCACAGGGTGTGTGAAGGCAACAGGGTTTGTGAGGGCCACAGGGTGTGCTAAGGTCACAGGGTGTGTGAGGGCCACGGTTTGTGAGAGGGGCCACAGGGTGTGTGAGGGCCAGAGGATATGTGAGGGCTATAGGGTGTGTAAGGGCCATAGGGTGTCTAAGGGCCAGAGGGTATGTTAGGCCCACATGGGTGTGTGAGGGCCACAGGGTATGTGAGGGCCACAGGGTATGTGTGGGCCACAGGTTGTGCCAAGTTTACAGGGTGATTGAGGGCCAGAGGGTGTGTGATTGTCACAGGGTGTGTGAAGGTCGCAGGGCGTGTGAAGGTCACAGGGTGTGTGAAGGCAACAGATTGTGTGAGGGCCACAGGGTGTGTGAAGGCCTCAGGGTATATGAGGGCCACAGGGCATGTGTGGGCCACAAGGTGTGTGAGGGTCACAGGGTGTGTGAAAGCAACAGATTGTGTGAGGGCCACAGGGTGTGTGAGGGTCACAACATGTGTCAGGGCCACAGGGTGTGTGAGTGCCATATTTGTGTAAGGGTTACAGGGTATGTGAGGACTACAGTGTGTGTGAGGGCTACAGATTGTGTGAAGACCACAGATTGTGTGAGGGCCACAGGATGTGTGAGGCCATATCGTTTGTAAGGGCCAGAGGATGTGTGGGAGCCAGAGGGTGTGTGGGAGCCAGAGGGTGTGTGGGGGCCAGAGGGTGTAACGGCCATTATTCGCCCGGATCAAGGTGTGTGGCGTTTACAAATAGGTCTCACCTGACCAGTACACTCAGGCTTAAGCCACAGTCACCTCCAGCTTATGTAAACCGACAATAACCACAGACGTCTTTTATTATATACAAACTTGCAAAGTACAATGTGTTCATGAATGCCTCACCAAGGACCTTCTCGTGCGTTCAAATACTGAAATTGAAATTGAAATATTTTATAGACAATAAAACTATTACATCAAAAGGACTATACAGTATACTACTCCCACCCTCACCTATACCATCCCTTTCTGGGGCTTACAAAAAGTTATAAATATTATAAGAACACATGAATTATTTTACACCAATAAAATAGTTCATTTTGACATGAACGCTGTACTACATCAATAGAACAGATAATTTAATCTTATACAAATTTAAAGGTCATCATAACCTTGAAGCAAAATTTTTATACAATGAAAAAATAATAATTTGTCCATAATTTTCAGTAATATTTGTATCCCAATCATAGTCTCATTATAACAGTATCAACAGATGGTAAGTTAGTCCCGTAAGTTACATTGGTGTTTTGTAACACATACAAATAATGATGAAAACTCTCGCTACACATGACAATCACTTCTCTTTCAAATACCGAGAGAGGAACTTAATGGTTTGTGTGGTAAGGTTGGCCACCTCTTAAGAGACACTGGGCTGATTGATTGTGGTAATTACATCCCTGGCGACGCAACAGCGTAGGTTATATTTCGCCGAATTAAATTTAATGTTTAAAGGACTAAAATAAAATATTGCAAGTTAAAAACATAATAAATAAAATAGAACTTTCATAAAAACCATTTAAACGTTAATAAATAACACTCAAAGCTTGTGTCGAAGGCCGGCTTCCTCCACATAGGAGGAAGCCGGCTGCTCACTAGGCTCCTCACTACTTATCAGTTATCACAACAAATATTTTTTCGAAAGTTTGTTATTCAAGAAGTTTATTTTCCTTAATGATCTGAAGTGTCTATGATTTTCGAATCAATGACCATCCGAAACTTTTTCAAACAAATTGAATCATTCGATGAAAGAACTTTCGAACAAAGATAACTAATGTTGGAAGTTTATCACAACCAAGAATGATGATCTCACAATTTTTCTCAAAGCAGAAGATATGAAGCTAACGTATGGTAACGAAACATACCGTAATGATCTTTGGGAAATATGGGTAAAGTTAGGTTAGTTTTGGTAGCTTCGTATCATCAATAAATGATTGGTTTTGGACTCTTGGAGTTTAGTCGTGGTACTATTTTTAACATTACTTTCCCTAACACGAGACACTACTCAGTACCGCGCGACACCTTGGGGCGGTGCATGGACGCTCACCGCTCTCTGTGACTTTATTAATTGTATTGGTAATTTAATGCAGCGCGTTATATGATGAATTTACACGCTGTGATCACACACAGAAGACCTCCTTGGAAAGAGTTGGATACATATGGTGAAGTGTTTACTAAGTGTCTTAACGGTGAAGGAAAGTGGCAGGACACCGGGTGCACAATGCCTTCTTGAGGAGTCAGGTAAGACGCTGTTGTTGTCGGTGTGTGTTGTGTTTTAAAGGAACAATAAAAAATCTTGTATCTTTAATGGGAAAAATTTCCTCAACTTGGTGTTAAGGCTGGAACACACTCGTTAAATATTAGCCTTTTCGTTTTCCCTTGTTCGTGTTAAGAATAAAAACTGTGTTCCGCTCGGACCGCCATCTTGGACCGCCAAGTTCGCGTTCCTCCTCCCCGTTTATTTTTTTTCTTCTGTATTATCGTTTCGGTCATCCAGCGAATTTGCGGATTTTAAATTCCCAACGTTATGTTGGGTTAGGGTAGGATTTAATCAGGGTTTTTCGATGGTTTTGGGGTATTATTTTACTTTCGCACATAGCGTGGGTGCGTTCATAGTATAAGCTTGTTTGGTATATATTACTAAAATTATCTTTGTATTTGGCATAATACCCAGAGTTTATTGATTGGTTGAGCATGTATGCATATTATTTAGAGTAACTCGGCAACAATTTTGATCTGATAATTGTGTGATTTTGTTTGTTTACGTTTATAAGTGAAAATGGACTACTAAATGTTTAAAATGATTGAACTTAAACTTTTGGGTGGGATTTTGGGGAAATGTCATGTACGTAGGCGTCCGTGTTTTTGGTGAAGATCAGTTGAAGGTCAAGGGGATGCGATATATATATTGTGATCATAGATACAATCGAAATAAAAAACTAAGAATAATTCGGACTAAATTGGCAAATTATATCATAATTAAGAGTTGCTGTCAATGTGAGGCGTTTTTTAAGAATACATTAACCCAGTTCCGCCCGGTGTTGTGCCCCAGGAGTAACTCACCCAATACTGGTGCAGTTTCTAGAGAGGTTAGCGTAGACACGAGCCTGCAGCTGGAGCAGAGGTCTTACGCGGTGCCACAGAACCTCCGCCTTGGTGATATTTGTTTCCTCCTGTGACGTCGGTTAATCCATCTTCAGTGTCCGGTTATACCCTTCTTGTGACCCGTTATACCCCCTCCTGTATCGGGTTATACCCCTTCATGTGACCCGTTATACCTCCTCCTGTGCCTCGGTTATAACCCAACTATGAGCGGCAGTAACCATGACTGTTATCATTACATTACAGAAAAGGTGATAGTGATAATAACTTTCCCTGGCGCAATGTTGCAGGTATATATACGGTTTTAAATACCATGTGACCCAAACGTTCACTTGCAATAATACTGAAAAACTATTTTTAGTTCGTATATTGGAAACAAATATATTTATGATATTACTGTGTATATAATATATAAATGTTTTACACACACGTCAAAGTGACACCAGGATACAAGACTCGTGGCTCTTATGGTTACTGGGGCCAGATTTCAGCGTCAGTAATCTGTTTATGTCTTCCCGTTCGAGAATATACTTTAAACTAAACTAGACTAGAATTCAGAATAACATAGCAAATTAAATTACCGCATACAATTAACTTCAATGCATGTATACTATGTTGGTTTCCTAGTGGCTACTGTACTTGCATATTATATTAAGCACGTGTTATTGTTGAAAATAAAGAAACAAAAAACAAACAGATCAGGAGTGACAAACGATAAATATGTTGTGTTGTAAGAGAAACACTTGAGACCCTTCAGCTGTGTGTAAATGAGGTAGAAAGTCAGTCAAGATCAGCAAACTAGGACTTGGTCACAATGCTGTTACTATTAAGATTTAGCTCATAGATGTTCACTATCTCTGGCTGAAATATGGTATGGATATGAGCATGTACTTCAGAAGTGTTCGGAAGGTAATATTTTAGGAGGATGGACCTCCACTGCCAAAGGTGGATAACTCCTTCAACAAAAACACGTCTGAGTTGGTGGCAGACTCAGACCTAAAAGTGGGTCCCTTGTATCCCACTGCAGTTTTTAATTCAGAGAACTGATGTTTGGTAACTGCCTTGTCGTGGTGAGGAGCTTCAGTTCTCTCGATCTAGTAATCACTGTTGGTGGGTGTTTGTTGACACTGGTAGGACCACCATGGCGAACTGGTTGCTGGTGAGGTTCTTAGGTGGAATTTATTTTTACACAAGAGACAGTGAACGACTCAAAATTATGAAGTCTGTCTCTGAGTCACCTGTTTCGTGCACTTTAGATATATCAGAAACACCACCATACAAAACTACCACGAAAAGTCTGAATGAATAACGTTGAAATCTATATCATCCTTACCTACAAGATCCTCAAGTGTAGATGTCAAATATTGCCAGTAGTGTCAAGAGCATTTTCTCCACAACTGTACGGAATATTGAGAAGCTTTTGCGTTAGTGAGAGCTAAAAGCTTGGAGAGACCAGTAAGTTGTCTCGGGTCGTTTCCTTCAACTGGTAAGGAGGTGAGGGCGAGAGGGCAAGACTGGTCAACTAAATCGTGGACCAGTCTTGCCATACTTGTGACACTGATCGTATTTCTTTAATCTTTTCGTTCCATTTGCGACCACATGTTTACGACCTCATGATTGTCTGAACTTCTGTTCGACTTTTGGAAACTACGACTACTTGTACACATGTGTCAGAGTTCTCAGTTAAGACTTGGACAACACAATGTTCTGTGGTAAAGAGTACCAAGTATCTTCGTTATAAAGAGGTAAAAATATAAGATATGATAAAGTCAAGCATCGACAAGCTACATGTTTTGTCTATTATGATAGTCATCAGGTGCGAGTCGATAAATGAGACGTCCAGATATTACCAGGTGCTATCACAGAAACCCTCCAACAACTTGGTGTGTTAAGTGAGGTGCTGTTTGGTTAGGTATATGTATATATATGTGTGTGTGTATACAAGTTGCTGGTCCAGTCCAGTCCAGTATACTGTACGAGTCAGAAAACAGAGGAGGACAAGTGATCTCGGGCCCTTCGTGCCCGGTGAAAGTTTGAACGCTTGTGCTTGGCTAGCGTACAGCGAATGAGGGTGCGGCAAGTCTGTAGACTTGCATGGTTAATTCGGGTGCGCCAAGTCCGTAGACTTGCATCGTTTTCCATCGTAAATAAAATTGTTAATTAATGCCTTCCTAAAGAAATCATCGACATGGGACCAGGTTTGTTCTATTCTACGAAATTTTTGCGATTTTTCCACCAAGTTTGATGAGAAAATATTGTGCCGTTTCGGCTACCCAGAACATATACACACGGCTAGTCCTATAGTATCTTAGACAAGTGATTGTGGGCCCTTCATGCCCAGTGGCGAGTCCGGTGGTACAGTTTACAGAGGCGTGAAAGTTCGAACTCTCGTGCTTGGCTAGCGTACAGCGACATCGTTTTCCAGATGGTCGTGGTTATAATTATGGTCGTGGTTGTTATAATCATGGTCTTGGTTGTTACAATCATGGTCGTGGTTGTTATAATCATAGTCGTGGTTATGATCATAGTCGTGGATGTTATAATCATGGTCGTGGTTGTTATATTCATGGTCGTGCTTGTTATAATTATATTCGTGGTTGTTATAATCATGGTCGTGGTTGATATAATCATGGTCGTGATTGTTATAATCATGGTCGTGGTTGTTATAATCATAGTCGTGGTTATTATAATCATAGTCGTGGTTGTTATAATCATGGTCGTGATTGTTATAATCATGGTCGTGGTTATATTCATGGTCGTGCTTGTTATAATCATAGTCGTGGTTGTTATAATCATAGTCGTGGTTGTTATAATTATGGTCGCGGTTGTTATAATCATGGTCGTTGTTATAATCATATTCGTGGTTGTTATAATTATGGTCGTGGTTGTCATAATCATGGTTCGTGATTGTTATAGTCATGGTCGTGGTTGTTATAATCATGGCCCTGGTTGTTATAATCATGGTCCTGGTTATTAGGTACTGTAAGTATCTAGTATACTATAGGAAGGAATAGAATAAAAGTTAGAATAATTAGTTAAAGAAATATTCGCCATAAGGAGAGGGTAAAATCATAAAAAAAAAATTATTATGAATCACCGATGATCATTCCGAGATAAATTATATTATGAAGAGAAGTGACCTTGATTCTGGTTAGATTAGTCACCATCCGCTTAAGTCATCACCTGTGTTAAGTCATCATAGTCGTCATGTGCGTTAGTCAGTTTTAGGCCCATCTCACACGACTGACCGACCATCGATGTTCTTTCCTCGCGAGGGTGTTACTATTTAATGCATATTATTATTTACGCTGGTGGATGTAAGACCAGCTACCCTCACTGACGCTGCTATGGTCAATTTGGTGTTATACTTGTTTATAAATGCCTTCTCATCTGTCTCAAGTCTGTCCGTCCTGTCTATTATCATCCCAACTGCCTGTGAGGGGGTTGATCCTGTAGGTGCAGCAGCAGCAGGTGGTGGTGGTGGACTGTGGGCGAGTTGATCCTGTAGGTGCAGCAGGTGGTGGTGGTGGACTGTGGGGGAGTTGATCCTGTAGGTGCAGCAGCAGCAGCAGGTGGTGGTATGGACTGTGGGCGAGTTGATCCTGTAGGTGCAGCAGGTGGTGGTGGTGGACTGTGGGGGAGTTGATCCTGTAGGTGCAGCAGCCTGTAGGTGCAGCAGCAGCAGCAACAGGTGGTGGTGGTGGACTGTGGGCAGGTTGATCCTTTGGGTGCAGCAGGTGGTGGTGGTGGACTGTGGGGAGCTGATCCTGTATGGAGTGCAGCAGCAGCAGCAGCATGGCAGGTGGT
>NW_024726922.1:0-3098 GCF_018991925.1 Homarus americanus | reverse complement strand
TTAGATAACCAACTTTCCCGAAAATAGATTATCATAGAAACGGGAAATTTGTATCATAAAAAATGGGAAATATCTACTCTTCCGGGAAAGTTATTAGATAACCAAATTTCGCGAAAATAGATTATCATAGAAACGGGAAATTTGTATCATAAAAATGGGAAATATCTACTTTCCGGGAAAGTTGTTAGATAACCAAATAAGCCGAAAATAGATTATCATAGAAAACGGGAAATTTGTATCATAAAATGGGGAAATATCTACTTTCCGAAAGTTGAGTTAGATAAACCAAATTTGCCGAAAATAGATTATCATAGAAAACGGGAAATTTGTATCATAAAAAATGAAACATCTACTTCCGGAAAGTTAGTTAGATAACCAAATTGCCAAAATAGATTATCATAGAAAACGGGAAATTTTATCATAAAAATGGGAAATATCTACTTTCCGGAAAGTTACTAGATTACCAAATTTGCCGAAAATAGATTATCATAGAAAAACGGGAAATTTGTATCATAAAAAATGGGAAATATCTACTTTCCGTGAAAGTTTTAGATAACCAAATTTCCGAAAATAGATTATCACAGAAAACGGGAAATTTGTATCATAAAAATGGGAAATATCTACTGCGAAAAGTTAGATAACCAAATTTCCCGAAAAACAGATTATCAAAAAAACGGGAAATTTGTATCATAAAAAATGGGAAATATCTACTTTCCGCGAAAGTTGGTTAGATAAATCAACTTTCCCGAAAATAGATATCATAGAAAACGGGAAATGCATATTACAAAAAATGGGAAATATCTACTTTCCGGGAAAGTTATTAGATAACCAAATTTTCCGAAAATAGATTATCATAGAAAACGGGAAATTTGTATCATAAAAATGGGAAATATCTACTTTCCGAAAGTTGATAGATAACCAACTTGCCGAAAATAGATTATCATAGAAAACGGGAAATTTGTATCATAAAAATATGGGAAATATCTACTTTCGGAAAGTTGATAAGATAACCAAATTTGCCGAAAATAGATTATCATAGAAAACGGGAAATTTGTATCATAAAAAATGGGAAATATCTACTTCTCCTGAAAGTTGTTAGATTACCAAATTTGCCGAAAATAGATTATCATAGAAAACGGGAAATTTGTATCATAAAAATGGGAAATATCTACTTTCCGCGAAAGTTGGTTAGATAACCAAATTTGCCGAAAATAGATTATCATAGAAAACGGGAAATTTGTATCATAAAAAATGAAATATCTACTTTCCCGAAAGTTATTGCCAACTTTCCCGAAAATAGATACATCACTCGGAAAGTGAACATTTTTCGGGGAAAGATTAATTTGGGGGAAATAACCTAATTTGCGAATAGATTATCATAGAAAACGGAAATTTGTATCACAAAAAATGGGAAATATCTACTTCCGGGAAAGTTGAGTTAGATAAACCAAATTTTCCGAAAATAGATTATCATAGAAAACGGAAATTTGTATCATAAAAAATGGGAAATATCTACTTTCCGAAAGTTGGTTAGATAAACCAAATTTGCCGAAATAGATTATCATAGAAAACGGGAAATTTGTATCATAAAAAATGGGAATATCTACTTTCTCCGCGAAAGTTGAAATAGATAAACAACTTTCCTGAAAATAGATTATCATAGAAAAGGAAATTTGTATCTAAAAAATGGGAAATATCTACTTTCCGAAAGTTGGGTTAGATAACCAAATTTAAGCCGAAAATAGATTATCATAGAAAAACGGGAAATTTGTATCATAAAAATGGAAATATCTACTTTCCGCGAAAGTTAATTATTAGATAAACAACTTTCCCGGAAAATAGATTATCATAGAAAACGGAAATTTGTATCATAAAAACGGGAAATATCTACTTTTCCGGGAAAGTTGGTTAGATAACCAAATTCTAGCCGAAAATAGATTATCATAGAAAACGGGAATGAAATATAAAAAATGGGAAATATCCACTTTCCGGGAAAGTTATTAGATAAACCAATTTTCCGAAAATAGATTATCATAGAAAACGGAAATTTGTATCATAAAAAATGGGAAATATCTACCGAAAGTTGGTTATACCAACTTTCCGAAAAAAGTAGAGCAAATTTCTACTTTTCGAGAAAGTAGATTATCATTTTCGGGAATAGATTTCGAATTTGGAAATATACCAAATTTTGCGAAGTAGATTATCATAGAAACGGAAATTTGTATCACAAAAAATGGGAAATATCTACTTTCCGGGAAAGTTGGTTAGATAACCAAATTTCCCGAAAATAGATTATCATAGAAAACGGGAATTGTATCATAAAAAATGGGAAATATCTACTTTCCGGGAAAGTTGGTTAGATAACCAAATTTGCCGAAAATAGATTATCATAGAAAACGGGAAATTTGTATCATAAAAAATGGGAAATATCATCATGAAAGTGTTAGATAAACAACTTTCCCCGAAAAATAGATTATCATAGAAAACGGGAAATTTGTATCATAAAAATGGGAAATATCTACTTTCCGGGAAAGTTGGTTATCTACTTTCCCGAAAAGTAGATAGATTTTCTACTTTTCGGAAAGTAGATTATCGATTTTCGGGGAATAGATTGAATTTGGGGAAATATTACCTAATTTTGCGAAGTGATTATCATAGAAAACGGGAAATTTGTATCATAAAAATGGGAAAATATCTACTTTCCGGGAAAGTTGATTAGATAACCAAATTTCCCGAAAATAGATTATCATAGAAAACGGAAATTTGTATCATAAAAAATGGGAAATATCTACTTTCCCGGAAAGTTGGTTAGATAAACAAATTTCCCGAAAATAGATTATCACAGAAAACGGAAATTTGTATCACAAAAAAATGGGAAATATCTACTTTCCGGGAAAGTTGGTTATATACCTTTCCGAAAAAAGTAGATAGATTTTCACTTTTCGAAAGTAGATTATCGACTTTTCGGAGAATAGATTCGAATTTTGGGGAAATATTACCTAATTTTAGGAAGTAGATTATCATAGAAACGGGAAAATTTTTATCATAAAATGGGAATATCTACTTTCCGAAAGTTATTATCTACTTCCGAAGTAGAT
>NW_024726921.1:0-6106 GCF_018991925.1 Homarus americanus | reverse complement strand
ATTTTCATAAGGTCCGGACCTGTCGTTTCGGCACTTTTGGCGAAACCGACCAAAAAAGCATTTTTCGTAAGGTCCGGACATGAATTTTTGTCATTTTTAGCGACCCCGCAAAAATGAAATTTTCGTAAGGGCCGGACCTGTCGTTTCGGCACTTTTGGCCAAACCGGCCAAAAAAGCATTTTTCGTAAGGTCCGGACATGAATATTTGTCATTTTTGGCAAACCCGCAAAAAATGAAATTTTCGTAAGGTCCGGACCTGTCGTTCCGGCACTTTTGGCGAAACGGCCAAAAAAGCATTTTTCGTAAGGTTCGAACATGAATATTTGTCATTTTTGGCAAACCCGCAAAAAATGAAATTTTCGTAAGGGCCGCACCTGTCGTTTCAGCACTTTTGGCGAAACCGGCCAAAAAAGCATTTTTCGTAAGGTCCGGAGATGAATTTTTGTCTTTTTTGGCAAACTCGCAAAACATGAAATTTTCGTAAGGTCCGGTCCTGTCGTTCCGGCACTTTTGGCGAAACCTCCAAAAAAGCATTTTTCGTAAGGTCCAGACATGAATTTTTGTAATTTTTGGCAAACCTGCAAAAAATGAAATTTTCGTAAGGTCCGGACCTGTCGTTCCGGCATGTTTGGCGAACCGGCCAAAAAAGCATTTTTCGTAAGGTCCGGACATGAATTTTTGTCTTTTTTGGCAAACTCGCAAAACATGAAATTTTCGTAAGGTCCGGTCCTGTCGTTCCGGCACTTTTGGCGAAACCTCCAAAAAAGCAGTTTTCGTAAGGTCCGGACATGAATTTTTGTAATTTTTGGCAAACCTGCAAAAAATGAAATTTTCGTAAGGTCCGGACCTGTCGTTCCGGCATGTTTGGCGAACCGGCCAAAAAAGCAATTTTTGTAAGGTCCGGACAAGAATTTTGGTCATTTTTGGCGAATCCACAAAAAATGAAATTTTCATAAGGTCCGGACCTGTCGTTTCGGCACTTTTGGCGAAACCGGCCAAAAATGCATTTTTCGTAAGGTCTGGACCTGTCGTTTCGGCACTTTTTGCGAAACCGGCCAAAAACGTATTTTTCGTAAGGTCTGGACATGAATTTTTGTCATTTTTGGAGAACCCACAAAAAATGAAATTTTCATAACGTCCGGACCTGTCGTTTCGGCACTTTTGGCGAAACCGGCGAAAAAAGCATTTTTCGTAAGGTCCGTACATGAATTTTTGTCATTTTTGGTGACCCCGCAAAAAATGAAATTTTCGTAAGGTCCGGACCTGTCGTTCCGACACTTTTGGCGAACCTGCCAAAAAAGTAATTTTTGTAAGGTCCGGACAAGAATTTTTGTCATTTTTGGCGAACCCGCAAAAAATGAAATTTTCATAAGGTCCGGACCTGTCGTTCCGACACTTTTGGCGAAACCGGCCAAAAAAGCATTTTTCGTAAGGTCTGGACATGAATTTTTGTCATTTTTGGTAAACCGGCAAAAAATGAAATTTTCGTAAGGACCTGTTGTTCCGACACTTTTGGCGAAACGGCCAAAAAAGCATTTTTCGTAAGGTCCGGACATGAATATTTGTCAGTTTTGGCAAACCCGCAAAAAAGGAAATTTTCGTAAGGTCCGGATCTGTCGTTTCGGCACTTTTGGCGAAACCGGCCAAAAAAGCATTTTTCGTAAGGTCCGGACATGAATTTTTGTCATTTTTGGTGACCCCGCAAAAAATGAAATTTTCGTAAGGTCCGGACCTCTCGTTCCGACACTTTTGGCGAACCGGCCAAAAAAGCAATTTTTGTAAGGTCCGTGAGATAAGACTTCTTGGTTATTTTTGCGTAACCAGCAAAAATGAAATTTTCTATAAGGTCCGACCTGTCGTTTCGGCATCTTTTGGCGAAAACCGGCCAAAAAGCATTTTTCAGAGCAATCCCGGATATGAATTTTGGTTGCTTTGGCGACTCCGCAAAAAATGAAATTTTCGTAAGGTCTGGACCTGTCGTTTCGGCACTTTTGGCGAAACCGGCCAAAAACGTATTTTTCGTAAGGTCTGGAAATGAATTTTTGTCATTTTTGGCGAACCCACAAAAAATGAAATTTTCATAAGGTCCGGACCTGTCGTTTCGGCACTTTTGGCGAAACCGGCCAAAAAAGCATTTTTCGTAAGGTCCGTACATGAATTTTTGTCATTTTTGGTGACCCCGCAAAAAATGAAATTTTCGTAAGGTCCGGACCTGTCGTTCCGACACTTTTGGCGAACCTGCCAAAAAAGTAATTTTTGTAAGGTCCGGACAAGAATTTTTGTCATTTTTGGCGAACCTGCAAAAAATGAAATTTTCATAAGGTCCGGACCTGTCGTTTCGGCACTTTTGGCGAAACCGGTCAAAAAAGCATTTTTCGTAAGGTCTGGACATGAATTTTTGTCATTTTTGGTGACCCGGCAAAAAATGAAATTTTCGTAAGGTCCGGACCTGTAGTTCCGGCACTTTTGGCGAAACGGCCAAAAAAGCATTTTTCGTAAGGTCCGGACATGAATATTTGTCATTTTTGGCAAACCCGCAAAAAATGAAATTTTCGTAAGGTCCGGACCTGTCGTTCCGGCACTTTTGGCGAACCGGCCAAAAAAGCAATTTTTGTAATGTCCGGACAAGAATTTTTGTCATTTTTGGCGAATCCACAAAAAATGAAATTTTCATAAGGTCCGGACCTGTCGTTTCAGCACTTTTGGCGAAACCGGCGAATAAAGCATTTTTCGTAAGGTCCGGACATGATTATTTGTCTTTTTTGGCAAACTCGCAAAACATGAAATTTTCGTAAGGTCCGGTCCTGTCGTTCCGGCACTATTGGCGAAACCTCCAAAAAAGCATTTTTCGTAAGGTCCGGACATGAATTTTTGTCATTTTTGGCAAACCTGCAAAAAATGAAATTTTCGTAAGGTCCGGACCTGTCGTTCCGGCATGTTTGGCGAACCGGCCAAAAAAGCAATTTTTGTAAGGTCCGGACAAGAATTTTTGTCATTTTTGGCGAATCCACAAAAAAATGAAATTTTCATAAGGTCCGGACCTGTCGTTTCGGCACTTTTGGCGAACCGACCAAAAAAGAATTTTTCGTAAGGTCCGGACATGAATTTTTGTCATTTTTGGTAAACCCGCAAAAAATGAAATTTTCGTAAGGTCCGGACCTGTCGTTCCGGCACTTTTGGCGAACCGGCCAAAAAAGCAATTTTTGTAAGGTCCGGACAAGAATTTTTGTCATTTTTGGCGAACCCGCAAAAAATGAAATTTTCATAAGGTCCGGACCTGTCGTTTCGGCACTTTTGGCGAAACCGACCAAAAAAGCATTTTTCGTAAGGTCCGGATATGAATATTTGTCATTTTTGGCAAACCCGCAAAAAATGAAATTTTCGTAAGGTCCGGACCTGTCGTTCCGGAACTTTTGGCGAAACGGCCAAAAAAACATTTTTCGTAAGGTTCGGACATGAATATTTGTCATTTTTGGCAAACCCGCAAAAAATGAAATTTTCGTAAGGGCCGGACCTGTCGTTTCAGCACTTTTGGCGAAACCGGCCAATAAAGCATTTTTCGTAAGGTCCGGACATGATTATTTGTCTTTTTTGGCAAACTCGCAAAACATGAAATTTTCGTAAGGTCCGGTCCTGTCGTTTCGGCACTTTTGGCGAAACCGGCCAAAAAAGCATTTTTCGTAAGGTCCGGACATGAATTTTTGTCATTTTTGGTGACCCCGCAAAAAATGAAATTTTCGTAAGGTCCGGACCTCTCGTTCCGACACTTTTGGCGAACTGGCCAAAAAAGCAATTTTTGTAAGGTCCGGACAAGAATTTTTGTCATTTTTGGCGAACCAGCAAAAAATGAAATTTTCATAAGGTCCGGACCTGTCGTTTCGGCACTTTTGGCGAAACCGGCCAAAAAAGCATTTTTCGTAAGGTCTGGATACATGAATTTTGTCATTTTTGGTGACCCCAAAATGAAATTTTTCATAAGGTCCGACCTGTCGTTTCAGCACTTTTTGCGAAACCGCCAAAAACGTATTTTTTGTAAGGTCTGACATGAATTTTGTCATTTTGGCTAACCCACAAAAATTTCGTTTCGGTACTTTTCGCGAAACCGGCCAAAGCATTTTTCAAGGTCCGTACAATAATTTGTCATTTTTGTGACCCGAAAAATGAAATTTTCAAGGTCCGACCTGTCGTTCCGACACTTTTATGAACCTGCCAAAAAAGTAATTTTCGTAAGGTTCGGACATGAATATTTGTCATTTTTGGCAAACCCGCAAAAAATGAAATTTTCGTAAGGGCCGGACCTGTCGTTTCAGCACTTTTGGCGAAACCGGCCAATAAAGCATTTTTCGTAAGGTCTGGACATGAATTTTTGTCATTTTTGGTGACCCCGCAAAAAATGAAATTTTCGTAAGGTCCGGACCTGTCGTTACGGCACTTTTGGCGAAACGGCCAAAAAAGCATTTTTCGTAAGGTCCGGACATGAATATTTGTCATTTTTGGCAAACCCGCAAAAAATGAAATTTTCGTAAGGTCCGGACCTGTCGTTCCGGCACTTTTGGCGAACCGGCCAAAAAATCAATTTTTGTAATTTTTGGCGAACCAGCAAAAAATGAAATTTTCATAAGGTCCGGACCTGTCGTTTCGGCAATTTTGGCGAAACCGGCCAAAAAAGCATTTTTCGTAAGGTCCGGACATGAATATTTGTCATTTTTGGCGAACCCACAAAAAATGTCGTTTCGGCACTTTTGGCGAAACCGGCCAAAAAAGCATTTTTCGTAAGGTCCGTACAAGAATTTTTGTCATTTTTGGTGACCCCGCAAAAATGAAATTTTCGTAAGGTCCGGACCTGTTGTTCCGGCACTTTTGGCGAAACGGCCAAAAAAGCATTTTTCGTAAGGTCCGGACATGAATATTTGTCATTTTTGGTAAACCGGCAAAAAATGAAATTTTCGTAAGGTCTGGACCTGTCGTTTCGGCACTTTTTGCGAAACCGGCCAAAAACGTATTTTTCGTAAGGTCTGGACATGAATTTTTGTCATTTTTGGTGACCCCGCAAAAATGAAATTTTCGTAAGGTCCGGACCTGTTGTTCCGGCACTTTTGGCGAAACGGCCAAAAAAGCATTTTTCGTAAGGTCCGGACATGAATATTTGTCATTTTTGGCAAACCCGCAAAAAATGAAATTTTCGTAAGGTCCGGACCTGTCGTTCCGGCACTTTTGGCGAAACGGCCAAAAAAGCATTTTTCGTAAGGTTCGGAAATGAATATTTGTCATTTTTGGCAAACCCGCAAAAAATGAAATTTTCGTAAGGGCCGGACCTGTCGTTTCAGCACTTTTGGCGAAACCGGCCAAAAAAGCATTTTTCGTAAGGTCCGGACATGAATTTTTGTAATTTTTGGCATACCTGCAAAAAATGAAATTTTCGTAAGGTCCGGACCTGTCGTTCCGGCATGTTTGGCGAACCGGCCAAAAAAGCAATTTTTGTAAGGTCCGGACAAGAATTTTTGTCATTTTTGGCGAATCCACAAAACATGAAATTTTCATAAGGTCCGGACCTGTCGTTTCGGCACTTTTGGCGAAACCGGCCAAAAAAGCATTTTTCGTAAGGTCCGGACATGAATATTTGTCATTTTTGGCAAACCCGCAAAAAATGAAATTTTCGTAAGGTCCGGACCTGTAGT
This sequence comes from Homarus americanus, assembly GCF_018991925.1. Classification (NCBI taxonomy): domain Eukaryota; kingdom Metazoa; phylum Arthropoda; class Malacostraca; order Decapoda; family Nephropidae; genus Homarus; species Homarus americanus. Next base: position 428 of record NW_024726921.1, on the reverse strand, counting down.
TCCGGCACTTTTGGCGAACCGGCCAAAAAAGCATTTTTCGTAAGGTCTGGACTTGAATTTGTGTCATTTTTGGCGAACTCGCAAAAAACGAAATTTTCATAAGGTCCGGGGACCTGTCTTTCCGACACTTTTGGCGAACCTGCCATAAAAGTAATTTTTGTTAGGTCCGGACAAGAATTTTTGTCATTTTTGGCGAACCTGCAAAAAATGAAATTTTCATAAGGTCCGGACCTGTCGTTTCGGCACTTTTGGCGAAACCAGCCAAAAAAGCATTTTTCGTAAGGTCTGGACATGAATTTTTGTCATTTTTGGTGACCCCGCAAAAAATGAAATTTTCGTAAGGTCCGGACCTGTCGTTCCGGCACTTTTGGTGAACCGACCAAAAAAGAATTTTTCGTAAGGTCCGGACATGAATTTTTGTCATTTTT
>NW_024726920.1:0-7321 GCF_018991925.1 Homarus americanus | reverse complement strand
GAGTGTCAGAGGTGTACTTAGTAGTATCGGAGGTTTACCTGGGAGTGTCGGAGTTGTACCTGGGAGTGTCGGCGGTGTACCTGGGAGCGTGAGAAGTGTACCTGGGAGTGTCGGAGGTGTGCCTGGAAGTGTCGGAGGTGTACCTGGTAGTGTGAGAGGTGTACTTGGGAGTGTCAGAGGTGTACCTGGGAGTGTCAGCGGTTTACCTGGGAGTGTCTGAGGTTTACCTGGGAGTATCGGAGGTGTACCTGGGAGTGTCAGAGGTGTACCTGGGAGTGTCAGAGGTGTACCTGGGTGTGTCAGAGATGTACCTCGGAGTTCCAGAGGTGTACCTGCGAGTGTCAGAGGTGTACCTGGGAGTGTCAGAGGTGTACCTGCGAGTGTGAGAAGTGTACCTGGGAGTGCTGTCTGGGGTGTACCTGGGAATGTCTGGGGTGTACCTGGGAATGTCTGAGGTGTACCTGGAAGTGTCAGAGGTGTACCTGGGAGTGTTAGAGGTGTACCTGGGAGTGTCATGGGTGTACCAGCGAGTGTCTGAGGTGTGCCTGGGAGTGTCGGAGGTGTACCTGGCAGTGTTTGAAGTGTACCTGCCAGTGTCAGCGGTGTACCTGGGAGTGTCACCGGTGTACCTGGGAGTGTTAGAGGTGTATTAGGGAGTGACAGAGCAGTACCTAGGAGTGTCAGTGGAGTACCTGGGAGTGTCAGAGGTGTACCTGGGAGTGTCGTAGGTGTACCTGGGAGTGTCTTAGGTGTACCTAGGAGTGTCAGAGGTGTATCTGGGAGTGTCTGAGGTGTACCTGAGTGCCAGAGGTGCACCTGGGAGTGTCAGAGGTGTATCTGGGAGTGTCGGACGTACCTGGGAGGTCAGAGGTGTACCAGGGAATGTCAGTGAGCACCTGGGAGGTCAGACGTACCTGAGGAGTGTCAGAGGTGTACCTGGGAGGTGTCATGTATACCTGGGAGGCCGGAGGTGTACCTGGAGGCCTGGGGTGTACCTGGAGACATCGGGGAGCACCTGGGGAGGTCTGAGGTGTACCTGGGAAAGCGAGAGGCACCTGGGAGGCCGGGGAGGTGTACCTGGGAGGCCAGGGGTACCAGGAGGCCAGGAGCACCTGGGAGGTCAGAAGTGTACTTGGGAGGTCCGGAGATGCACATGGAGTGTCAGAGGTGTACCTGGCAGTGTCAGCGGTGTACCTTGGAGTGTCAGAGGTGTGCCTGGGAATGTCGGAGGTGTACCTGGGTGTTTCTGAGGTGTACCTGGGAGTGTCTGAGGTGAACCCGGGAGTGTCAGAGAAGTACCAGGGAGTGTCACAGGAGAACCTGGGAGTGTGAGAGGTGTACCTGAGAGTGTGAGAGGTATACCTAGGAGTGTCTGAGGTGTACCTGGGAGTGTCAGAGGTGTACCTTGGAGTGTCAGAGGTGTACCTGGGAGTGTCAGGGGTGTACCAGGGAGTGTCAGTGGAGTACCTGGGAGTGAAAGAGGTGTACCTGGGAGTGTCTGAGGAGTACCTGTGAGTGTCTGAGGTGTACCTGCGAGTATGAGAGGTGTACCTTGAAGTGTCTGAGGTGTACCAGGGAGTGTCAGAGGTGTACTTTGGAGTATCGGAGGTGTACCTGGGAGTGTACCAAACCTAAAACTGAGTGGTTTCGTGAAAAGAAGTAAAACTAACTAAAATTCACTTAACCTAACCTAACCTAACCTAGCCTAACCTAACCTAACCTAACCTAACCCAACCTAACCTAACCTAACCTAACCTAACCTAACCTAACCTAACCAAACCTAACCTAACCTAACCTAACCTAACCTCTAACACTGAAAATCAGTGAAAAGAAGATAAAAATAAGTAAAATACATTGGTTTTTATCTAAAACTGAGTGTTTTTCGTGAAAATAAGTAAAACTAACTAAAATTCACCTAACCTAACCTAACCTCACCTAACCTAAACTAACCTAACCTAACCTAACCCAACCTAACCCAACCTAACCCAACCCAACCCAACCTAACCTAAGCTAACCTAACCTAACCAAACCTAACGTAACCGAACCTAACCTAACCTAACCTAACCTAACCTAACCTAACCTAAACCAACCTAACCTAACCCAACACAACCCAACCCAACCCAACCCAACCTAACCTAACCTAACCTAACCTAACCTAACCTAAGTTAGGTTAGGTTAGGTGAATTTTAATTAGTTTTACTTCTTTTCACGAAAAACACTCAGTTTTAGATAAAAACCAATGTATTTTAGTTAGTCCTACCCTTTTCACGGAAAACGCTTAATTTTTTTTATAACACTGGTTTTTAGTTTGTCAGTTTTACTTCTTTTCACGGAAAACGACCACTTTCTTCTGAAAACACTGTTTTTTAATCAGTTGTACTTCTTTTAAAAGATAAGCCCTGTTTTCTGTTTAAAACGTAGTTTTAAAGTTAGTTTTACTTCTTTTCACAAAAAACACTTTTAGATGAAAAACAGTGTATCTTAGTTAGATTTACTTCATTCACGGAAAACTTACGTTTAATTGAAACACAGTGTATTTCTGTTAGGTTTACTTGTTTTTACGGGGAAGTAGATTTTCCAATTTTCAGGGAAATATTACCTGAGTTTGCGAAGTACATTATCATAGAAAACGGGAAATTTGTATCATAAAAAATGAGAAATATCTAGTTTCCGGTAAAGTTGGTTATCTACTTTCCCGAAAAGCAGATAGATTTTCTACTTTTCGGGAAAGTAGATTATCGACTTTTCGGGGGAGTAGATTTTCGAATTTTGGGGGAAATATTACCTAATTTTGCGAAGTAGATTGTCATAGAAAACGGGAAATTTGTATCATAAAAAATGGGAAATATCTACTTTCCGGGAAAGTTGGTTATCTACTTTTCCGAAAAGTAGATACATTTTGTACTTTTCGGGAAAGTAGATTATCGACTTTTCGGGGAAGTAGATTTTCGAATTTTGGAGGAAATATTACCTAATTTTGCAAAGTAGATTATCATAGAAAACGGGAAAATTTTATCATAAAAAATGAGAAATATCTAGTTTCCGGGAAAGTTGGTTATCTACTTTACCGAAAAGTAGATAGATTTTCTACTTTTCGGGAATGTAGATTATCGACTTTTCGGGGAAGTAGAATTTCGAATTTTGGGGGAAATATTACCTAATTTTGCGAAGTAGATTATCATAGAAAACGGGAAATTTGTGTCATAAAAAATAGGAAATATCTACTTTCCGGGAAAGTTGCTTATCTACTTTCTCGAAAAGTGGATAGATTTTCTACTTTTCGGGAACCTAAGCTAACCTAACCCACTCTAACCCAACCCAACCCAACCTACCCCAACCCAACCCAACCTAACCTAAGCTAACCTAACCTAGGTTAGGTTAGGTTAGGTTAGGTTGGGTTGGGTAAGGTTAGGTTAGGTTAGGTTAGCTTAGGTTAGGTTAGGTTGGGTTAGGTTAGGTCAGGTTAGGTTAGGTTGGGTTAGGTTAGGTTAGGTTAGGTTAGGTTAGGTTAGGTTGGGTTAGGTTAGGTTAGGTTAGGTTAGGTTAGGTTAGGTTAGGTTAGGTTAGGTTAAGTGAATTTTAATTAGTTTTACTTCTTTTCACGAAAAACCTCACGGAAATCGTTGAATTTCCTTACAAAAACACTGTTTTTTAGTTACTTGTACATATTTTCGAACATGTGCCGTGTTTTCTGTTGAAGAAGTCTGTTTTGAAGTTAGTTTTACTTCTTTTCACGCGTAGGTTAGGTTAGGTTAGGTTAGGTTAGGTTAGGTTAGGTTGGGTTGGGTTGGGTTGGGTTGTGTTGGGTTAGGTTAGGTTGGGTTAGGTTAGGTTCGGTTACGTTAGGTTGGGTTACGTTAGGTTAGCTTAGGTTAGGTTGGGTTGGGTTGGGTTGGGTTGAGTTAGGTTGGGTTAGGTTAGGGTAGGTTAGTTTCGGTTAGGTGAGGTTAGGTTAGGTTAGGTGAATTTTAGTTAGTTTTACTTATTTTCACGAAAAACACTCAGTTTTAGATAAAAACCAATGTATTTTACTTATTTTTATCTTCTTTTCACGGAAAACGCTTAATTTATTTTCAAAACACTGATTTTCAGTGTTAGAGGTTAGGTTAGGTTAGGTTAGGTTAGGTTAGGTTAGGTTAGGTTAGGTTAGGTTAGGTTCGGTTAGGTTCGGTTAGGTTGGGTTAGGTTAGGTTAGGTTAGGTTAGGTTAGGTTAGTTAGTTTAGTTAGGTCAGGTTAGGTGTTCAGGTTAGCCTGGTTGTGCTTGCTGGGACAGGTAATAAGTTATTGGTTAGGTTAGGCTAGGTTAGGTTAGGTTAGGTTAGGTTATTAGGATAGGTTAGGCTTGGTTAGGTTAGGTTAGTTTAGGTTAGGTTAGGTTGTGTTGCTGGGTTGGGTTAGGTTGGGTTAGGTTAGGTTAGGTTAGTTTAGGTTAGGTGAGGTTAGGTTAGGTTAGGTGAATTTTAGTTAGTTTTACTTATTTTCACGAAAAACACTCAGTTTTAGATAAAAACCAATGTATTTTACTTATTTTTATCTTCTTTTCACGGAAAACGCTTAATTTCTTTTCAAAACACTGATTTTCAGTGTTAGAGGTTAGGTTAGGTTATGTTAGGTTAGGTTTGGTTAGGTTAGGTTAGGTTAGGTTAGGTTAGGTTAGGTTAGGTTAGGTTAGGTTAGGTTAGGTTTGGTTAGGTTGGGTTGGGATAGGTTGGGTTGGGTTTTGTTGGGTTAGGTTAGGTTAGGTTAGGTTAGGTTAGGTTAGGTTAGGTTTGGTTAGGTTAGGTTAGTTTAGGTTAGGTTAGGTTGGGTTGGGTTGGGTTAGGTTGGATTAGGTTAGGTTAGGTTAGGTTAGGATAGGTTAGGTTAGGTTATGTTAGGTTAGGTGAATTTTAGTTAGTTTTACTTCTTTTCACGAAAAACACTCAGTTTCAGACAAAAACCAATATATTTTACTTATTTTTATCTTCTTTTCACGGAAAACATTTAATTTATTTTCAAAACACTGACTTTCAGTGTTAGAGGTTAGGTTAGGTTAGGTTTGGTTAGGTTAGGTAAAGTTAGGTTAGGTTAGGTTAGGTTAGGTAAGGTTAGGTTAGGTTAGGTTAGGTTTGGTACACTCCCAGGTACACCTCTGACACTCCCAGGTCCGCCTCCGACACTCCCAGGTACAACTCCGACACTCCCAGGTAAACCTCCAATACTCCTAGGTACATCTCTGACACTCCCAGGAACACCTCTGACACTCCTAGGTATTCCTCTGACACTCCCTAGTACACCTCTGACACTCCAAGGTACACCTCAGACACTCCCTGGTACACCTCTGACACTCCCAGGTACAACTCTTTCACTCCCTGGTTTTCCCCTGACACTCCCAGGTACACCTCAGACACTCCCAGGTACACCTCAGACACTCCTAGGTACTCCTCTCACACTATTAGGTACACCTCTCACACTCCCAGGTTCTCCTGTGACACTCCCTGGTAATTCTCTGACACTCCAGGGTACAGCTCAGACACTCACAAGTACACCTCTGACATTCCCAGACACACCTCTGACACTCCCAGGTACACCGCTGACACTGCCAGGTACACCTCTGACACTCCATGTACACCTCCGACACTCCCAGGTAAACCTTTGACACTTTCAGGTACTCCACTGACACTCCCTGGTACACTCCTGACACTCCCAGGTACACCTCTGACATTCCAAGGTACACCTCTGACACTCGCAGGTATACCTCCGACTCTCCCAGGTACACCTCTAACACTCACAGGTACACCTCTGATACTCCCAGGTACACCTCTGACACTCCCAGGTACACCTCTGACACTCCGAGGTACTCCTCTGTCACTCCCTGATACACCTTTAAGACTCCCAGGTACACGTCAGACACTTCTAGGTACACCTCTCACACTCGCAGGTACACCTCAGACACTCCCAGGTAAACCTCTTTCACTCCCTGGTTCTCCCCTAACACTCCCAGGTACACCTCAGACACTCCCAGGTACACCTCAGACTCTCCCAGGTACACCGCTGACACTCCCAGGTACACCTTCGATATTCCCAGTTACACGTCCGATATTCCAAGGTACACCTCAGACACTCCCAGGTACACCTCTTTCACTCCCTGGTTCTCCCCTAACACTCCCACGTACACCTCTGACACTCCTAGGTATTCCTCTGACACTCCCTGGTACACCTCTGACACTCCCAGGTACACCTCAAACACTCCCCGGTACACCTCAGACACTCCCAGGTACACCTCTTTCACTCGCTGGTTCTCCCCTAACACTCCCAGGTACACCTCAGACACTCCCAGGTACACCGCAGATACTCCCAGGTACACCTATGACACTCACTGGTACACCTCAGCCACTTCTAGGTACACCTCTCACACTCGCATATACACCTCAGACACTCCCAGGTACTCCTCAGACACTCCCAGGTACACCTAAGACACTCCCAGGCACACCTCTGACACTCCCAGGTACACCGCTGACACTGCCAGGTACACCACTGACACTCCATGTACACCGTCGACACTCCCAGGTACACCTCTGACACTCCCATGTACTCCACTGACACTCCCTGGTACACACCCCTGACACTCCCAGGTACACCTCAGACACTCCTAGGTACACCTCTCACACAATTAGGTACACCTCTCACACTCCCAGGTTCTCCTGTGACACTCCCTGGTAATTCTCTGACACTCCCTGGTACACCTCAGACACTTCTAGGTACACCTCTCACACTCGCAGGTACACCTCAGACACTATGAGGTACTCCTCAGACACTCCCAGGTACACCTCAGACACTCCCAGATACACCTCTGACACTCCTAGGTACACCTAAGACACTCCCAGGTACACCTCCGACACTCCCAGGTACACCTCTGACACTCCCAGGTACTCCAACACTCACAGGTACACCTCTGACACTCCCAGGTACCCTCTGACACTCCCCAGGTACACCTCTGACACCCCAGGTACACTCTGACATTCACAGGTACACCTCTGACACTCCTAGGTACTCCTCTGTCACTACCTGATACACCTCTAACACTCACAGGTACACCTCTGACACTCCTAGGTATTCCTCTGACACTCCCTGGTACACTCTGACACTCCCAGGTACAACTCAGACACTCCCCCTTACACCTCTGACTCTCCCAGGTACATCTCTTTCACTCCCTGGTTCTTCCCTGACACTCCCAGGTACACCTCAGACACTCCCAGGTACACCTGAGACATTCCCAGGTACACCTCTGACACTCCCAGGTACACCTCAGACACTCCTAGGTACACCTCTCACACTCCC
>NW_024726919.1:0-170761 GCF_018991925.1 Homarus americanus | reverse complement strand
CACGCCACGCCAGACTACTACTACTACTACCATTACCACATTACTACCATCACCATTACCTTCACCACCACCATTACCATCATCATCACCCTTACTCCCATCACTACCACTACCACCATTATTACAATCAATACCATCATTTCCCCCACTATCATTAATTCCAACACCCTTACCACCAGCACCACCACTACCATGAATACCTTCTCCACGACCTCTATTACCACCACCTGTATCATCATTCCCACCTCTACCATCACCATTACCACCATCACTACTAACATTTCCATACTACCATTAATATCACATCCACTACCACCATTATTACCACTTCCATTATTACCACCATCACTATCAGCATTAACACCACTGCTGTACCATTAATAGCATCACCACCAATACCATTATCACCACTGCTATTACAACCAACAACACTACTTCCTTTTCCTCCATTGTCCCCCCTCCCATTATTACCACCACAACTATCACCATTGCCATCACTACCATCACTATTATCACCATCACTACCAACATTTCCTCACTACCATTAATACTATCATCCCTACCACCAACCACCATCGCACCAAAAATAAACAACTACCACAACGACCACCACTACCACCATTGCTACAAATACCATATTCACTTACTACCACCATTACCCCTAATATTACCACCACTACCACCATTACCACTAATATTACCACCACTACCACCATTACCAACAAGATCATAACTACCACCAATACCACTACTACCACCACTGCTATCACCACCAACATCTCTATCACCACCACCACAACCACCATCACAACAACCACCATCACCACCACCACAACCACCATCACCACCACCACAACCACCATCAATACCACCACCACTACGACTACTATCTCTACCATCATCATCACCACCACAACCACCATCAACACCATCACAACCATCATCACTAACAACACCATCGCCACCACCATTATTACCACCATCACCTTCACCACCACTACCACCACATATACACTGGGTACACATTACACCCGGAAGAACAGATTCAGTGAAGATTCGAGTGATTAAAAAACGTACATTAAGCAGGTCTGTCGTTTATGTTAATATGAAGTAAAATGTATAACGAAAATGTCGATTCAAATATTAAACAGAAAACATCAACACAGACCCGTTAAGGAACACCTAATGCAATCTAACCTAGCGTAACATAATCCTACCTAGCTACCATTTAACCGAATTTATCATAACCAAACTAACCCAACCAAACCAAACTTAACCAAACTAACCGAGTGTGACCTAACCTAACCTAGACTAACTTAACCTAACATAAAGGATCCTAAGTGTATCTTTAACACTGAGTGATTTTGGCGCCGTTTAGAAGAAGAAGAAGAAGAAGAAGAAGAAGAAGGAGAAGGAGAAGAAGGAGAAGAAGAAGAAGAAGAAGAAGAAGAAGAAGAAGAAGAAAAAGAAGAAGAAAAAGAAAAAGAAAAAGAAAAAAAGAAGAAGAAAAAGAAGAAGAAGAAGAAGAAAACAGTGCAATTGGCGAGTTGTCCAGTATTCTCGGATTATTCCTTGACACTGGGTCATCAGCTTATTAACTCAGGGTGTGGTTGTTGTGTTGGCGACAGCTTCTACACCTTAAACAAGTTCACGTCAAGGTGGCTCTTGGGCTGGCCATCCTCGTTACACGAGGGGCAACCATTGTGTGTGTGTGTATGTGTACACCGTGTGTTTAATTGCATGCATGTGAGACAGTTGCATGATGGTATGTCATGGTAGATATATGAAGCATAGATAACTAGACACACAGACGCCCTTGGTGATGACAATACCCTTCTGACTCCATGGCGGCCTGGGAAGGGGAGGGGGGATCAGGAGTAACTAAACCCGGTCCTAACCTAACCTAACCTAATCTAATTTAACCTAATCTACTGTAATTTAACCTGAACTAATGGGCGCAGAACGTAGAAGAACTATACAATGATAATGATAGAGGCAAGGTAAGAAATTGAAAAGGAAATATAGATCAAACTACCAGTTCTGGAAACAGGTGTGGCAGCTGTGAGCAAAATGAAAAATGATAAGGCTTGTGGGGTTGATCAGGTTCCAGCAGAATTCACAAAACAAATACCTGCAAAGTTTTATTAAACATAATTTTAAGTAGAATAAAGTTTTGAATAGAAAGTGAGTTATCTGAATAGCAAAATGGATTTCGAAAGGGAAAAGGAACTAGAGAAGCTACATTTGGTTGGAAAAGTTTGAGTGAAATGGCTTTAGAGGTCCCAAGAAATTTTTACATCTGCTTTGCTTATTTTCAAAAAGCGTTTGAAAAGGTAATTTACAATATACTTATAGGAATCCTGGAAAAAATAGGCATTAATGATGGAGATATTATAATTTAAAATATCTTTACTGGCAACAAGAGGCTGCAGTGTTAGTAAATAATAAACTTACTAATTGATTTAAAGTTAGAAAGGAAGTAAGACAAAGCTGTGTTCTATCTCCAACATTGTATAATATATATTCAGAGAGGTTGTAAGTGATAACGAAGGACTAAAATTCAATGATAAAGTAGTATCAAATAAAAGCTATGCAGATTAGTGGAAAAAGGTGAAAAATATGGTTTAAGGGCTAATGCTGTTTCTAAATTATGGTAGGCAATAGGTAAAGTTTTGTGTATTTGGAAAGTAACATTAGCTGTTATGGTAGATGTACGAAAGAAATAAAAACAAGAATAGGGCAGGCAAAAACAGCATTTAATAAGCTATAGGATAATAAGAAGGGACAATAACTTTAATTTGAAAAAGTATATGGCAAGGACTTATGTATGGGTCAGATACAGGGACACTTTCAGCAGACACTAGAAAGAGGATGGAGGCCTTCAAAATGTGGTGTTATAGGCTTTTTAAATGATGTGTTATTGGCGAATGCTAAGAATAAGCTACACTGACAGGAAAACAAATGAACATAAGAACTAAGAATGGAGGAAACTGCTGCGGGCCTACAGGCCCATACTGAGCAGTCCCGTTTACACCCAACCCCTATCGCTTATATATCCGTCCAACCTATATTAAAGCTATTCAACGAATTCGAGTTAATGATGATGTTTGGTTACTTGTTCCACTCATCCACTACTCTATATTCAAACCAAAGTTTACTTATCTCGCGCTTAAATCTAAATTTGTCTAATTTAAACCATTGCTACGAGTTCGCTCCTGCTTGGATAGTTTGAGTACCTTTGTTATATCACCTTTGTTTGACCCTGACTTCCATTTATACACCTCGATCATATCGCCACTCACTCCACGTCTCTCAACAGAGTACAAATTAAGATGCTTTAACCTGTCTCCTTACTCAAGGTTCCTAACGCCCGGGATTAGCCTTGTCATTCTCCTCTAAATTCTTTCTAAGGATTCTATATCCATTCTGTAGTACAGTGACCAGAACTGAACTGCGTAATCCAAGTGAGGTTTCACAAGCGCAAGATATAGTTTAAGGATAACCTCGCTAGTCTTGTAACTAACACTCCTTTGTATGAACCCAAGTACTTTGTTAGCCTTGTTTCGAGTAAATTGGTTTAAGATTCCTACTTATCATAACTCCTAAGTCTTTCTCACAGTCGGAATTCTCTATAAAAACGTTGTTCATCTGAAATCTGGTTTCTCTATTTACATCTCTCTGACTAAGTACTTTATATTTGACCACATTGAATTTCATCTGCCATTTTTCAGACCATTCGAATTTTTTTTAGATCTTCCTGTAGTTTTGCGTAGTCCTCGTCAGATTTAATTACACGCCCTATTTTATGGTCGTCAGCAAATTCACTTATGTTACTATCTACGCTTATATCTATGTCATTTAAGTATATAATAAATAGTAATGGTCCACGTACTGATCCTTGGAGCACTCCACTAGTGATGCTACCCCAGTCGCATTTAGTGCCGTTAATGCTTACTCGCTGTTTCCTGTCCTGTAACCACGCCCTAATTCATTTTAGAATATATCCTCCAATTCTGTGAGCCTACACTTTTCGTATTACTCTCTAAGGCTTTGCTAAAGTTGAGGTATACTACATCATAATCGTGTCCATCATCCACTGATTTGAAAACAGTTGAAAGGAATGTTAATAGATTTGTCAGACATGAACGCCCACCTTGAAGCCATGTTGGGAATGACTGATCAACTTGTGCTTCTCGAGGTGGTTTCGAATAGAGTTTGAAATTATTGCTTCCAGCAACTTTCCTACAATTGATGTTAAACTGATTGGACGGTAATAAGAGGATAATAATCTATCTCCCTTCTTGAAAATCGGTATCACATTCGTTATCCTCCAGGATTCTGGTACTACAGTCGATTTAATGGCATATTTAAAAAAATTGCTAAGGGCATACTAAGCTCTTCCCAACATTTATTTAATAATCTGGAAAATATCTCATCGGGACCTGGTGATTTGTTACGGTTTTGTTTGTCTATTTGTTTACTAACATCGTTACTAGTCACTACTATCTCGCTTAATCTATTTTCTTCACTATCTCTGCATATAGTTGGTGTCTCGGGTATCATGTTTAAATTATCAGTGGTGAAAACTGTTGAAAAATATCTATTCAGATTATTGCTCATTTTTCCGTCATTGTCAGTTAGCTCGCTGGTATCTAACTGTATTGGTCCAATCTTGTCTCAGGGAAGAATCCATTGGGGCTTGACTTCGCCTCCCTTGCTACCTTCAGTTCATTATTCCTCTTTGCTTTTTTTATCTAGGTCTCAACCCTACTGGCCAATACATTATAATAAGCTCAGAGGTAAACTTCACTACGATATATTCTCCTACCTATAGCCTTCCTTTGTCCAATAATATTCTTCAAATAATTATTTACTTATTTGCAGTCATTGTTATTTGATTTGAATTTTATGTATGGTATAATCTGCCTCTTTGCAATAAGTAACTTTATATTTAAATTGTTGTGGCACTCATCAACGTCAAATCTTGCGATCAGCTCATCTTCAACCGGCATATTTTGCGAGGTTATCGTTGTCAGGTCACCAGGTAAAGTGAGCTCGCCCTCTGTGGGTACACTGTGTGAGGTCACCTCACGTGAGGTCATGTAATTAACATAAGAACATAAGAAAATAAGGAGTCTGCAATAGGCCGGTTGGCCTGTGCATGGCAGCTCCTGTCGAGAGTTACTACCACTCTCTATCATCCATGAATCTATCTAGCCTCCTTTTGAAACTTTCCAGAGTTCCCGCACTTACTACAAAGTTGCTAAGCTTGTTCCACTCGTCCACCACCCTATTTGTGAACCAGTTTCTTCCTATCTCCCTCCTAAACCTAAACTTATCCAACTTGAATCCGTTGCTCCGAGTCCTATCCTGCTCGGATATTATAAGAACTTTATCTATATCCCCTTTATTGATTCCTTTCACCCACTTAAATACTTCTATCATATCTCCCCGCACTCTTCGTCTTTCTAGGGAATGCAAGTTAAGTTTCTTTAACCTATCCTGATATGGAAGGTTTCTAAGTCCCGGAATCATTTTTGTCATTCTTCGCTGCACCGACTCTAGTGAATTTATATCCATTCTATAATAGGGGCACCAGAACTGAACCGCATAATCGAGGTGCGGCCTAACTAGCGCAAGATATAGTTGCAATAAGACCTCTGCACTCTTGTTACTTACACTTCTAGATATAAAACCCAATACTCTGTTTGCCTTATTTCGAACATTAACGCACTGTTTTCTAGGCCGTAGGTCCGGGCTTACAAGTACCCCTAGGTCTCTTTCACAAGTCGACTTCTCTAGGTTGATGTTGTTAAGGCTGTATACATTATAAGTATTTGTTCTTCCAATATTAAGTACGCTGCACTTGCTGGTGTTGAATTTCATTTGCCATTTTTCAGACCACCCCTGCAGTTTATTTAGATCCTCCTGTAATGCATTTGCATCCTGCCCTGAATTAATTGCCGCCCTATTTTGGTGTCATCCGCAAACTTGCTTATGTCACTGCTGATCCCAGTATCTAAATCGTTTATGTAGATTATGAACAAGAGTGGGCCTAGTACTGACCCCTGGGGAACCCCACTGGTTACACGGCCCCACTCAGATTTAACACCATCTACGCTGACCCTCTGCGTTCTATCGGTGAGCCATGATTTTATCCAATTTAAAACTTTCCCCTCGATACCATGAGCCTTAAGTTTTCTCAGAAGCCTCTGATGCGGTACTCTGTCAAATGCTTTGCTAAAGTCTAAGTAAATAACATCGTAATTTTCGTCATTATCTACTACCTCGAAGACTTTCCTAAAAAACGTTAGCAGATTTGTTAGACAAGATTTTCCCTTTGTAAACCCATGTTGTGAGTCGTAGATTAATTTGCTTTTCTCTAGATGCGATTGGATGCTATCTGCTATAATTGATTCAAAAAATTTCCCCACTACTGACGTCAAACTGATCGGCCGGTAATTTGACGCTGATGCTCTGTCTTCCTTTTTGAATATGGGTACTACATTTGCCTGTTTCCACAACTCTGGCACAACTCCAGTGTCTAATGATTTTGTAAATAAGTTTACGAGGGGTCCGCTAATCTGTTCCCTACACTCTTTTAAGACTCAAGGAAAAATTTCATCCGGCCCTGGGGATTTTGTATTCTTTAGTTTATTTATCTTCTTAAGAACATCCTCTTTTCTGATAGTGATATTCTTTAATTTCTCTTCTTCCTTTCCCTTAAATATCAGTTCCACCTCCGGAATTTCCTTGTGAATTTCTTCTGTGAAAACTGATAAGAAGTAGCTGTTCAATGCTTTGCTTATTTCTTCACTGCCATTTATCAATTCTCCCCTACCTGACTTAAAAGGCCCAACTTTGTCCTTGACCTTTGTCCTATATACCTGGAAAAAATCCCTTGGGATTCGCCTTGGATTCTCTTGCTATTTTGATTTCATAGTCTCTCTTTGCTTTCCTTACATTTTTCTTAACATTCCTAGATAGTTCATTATACCTGATTCTGAGCTGCTCCTCCCCTCCCTTTAATTTCTTATATATTCCTTTCTTTATTCCTATGTCATGTTTAAGTTTTCTGGTCATCCACCTTGGCTCATTCTTATTTGACCTAATTTTTCTGTGTGGTATATTTTGTTCTTGTGCTTTATGTAGTATACTAGTGAATATATTATAGTCATGATCAATTGTTGTGTCATCTATGACCTCACCCCTTCCTACTGGGAACTGACGTGACTGTTCCCAGGTGACCTCACCTAGGTACCTTCTTAACCCCTGATAATCCGCCAAACGTAATACCCCTTCTCTTAGCTGCCTTTTTAACCTATCAAAGTTTGCCCTTCTGAAATATGGCACCGAATATTACAAAAATAGTGAAGAAAATAGATAAAGCAAAATAGAAGAGACTAGTATTGATGTTAGTAAGCAAATAAACAGGCTAAAGCCTAATAAGTCACCAGCTCCCGATGAGATATTTGGCAGAGTATTAAAGGAAGGTAAAGAAAAGCTTAGTATGCCCTTAGCAAATTTGTGTAACATGTCCTTAAAAACGGGTGTAGTACTAGAATCCTAGAGGATAGCGAATGTAATACCGATTTTCAAGAAGGGAGATAGATTACCATCATCTAACTACCGTCCAATCAGTTTAACATAAATTTTAGGCAAAATACTGGAAGCAATAATTTCAAACTCTATTCGAAGTCACCTGGAGAAGCACAAGTTGAGCAACGATTCCCAACATGGCTTCACAAGTGGGCGTTCATGTCTAACTTATCTATTAGCATTATTTTCAGCTGTTTTCGAATCAGTGGACGACAGGCACGACTATGATGTGGTATATCTTGACTTTAGCAAAGCCCTCGACAGAGTCCCCCACGAAAGACTAAGAAGAAAAGTGGAGGCTCGTGGCATTGAAGGATATATTATAAAATGGATTAGGGCGTGGTTACAGGACAGGGAACAGCGAGTAAGCATTAACGGCACTAAATCCGATTGGAGTAACGTCACTCGTGGGGTATCCCGAGGCTCAGTACTTGGACCATTATTATTTAATATATATATATATACGACATAGATATCGGTGTAGACAGCAATATAAGTAAACTTGCTGATGACACTAAAATAGGGCCTATAATTAAATCTGACAAGGCCTCAGTGAAACTACAGGAAGATTGAAACAAATTTTTCTAATGGTCTGAAATATGGCAGATGAAATTCAATGGGGACAAATGTAAAGTACATAGTTTAGGAGATGTAAACAGAGCAACCAGATACCAGATGAACAACGCTGTTATAGAGAAATCTGACTGAGAAACATTTAAGAGTAATAAGAACATGAGGACATAATATTGGAGGAAACTGCAGCGGGCCTATTGGCCCATACTGGGCAGTGCCATTCCACCCAACCCCGACTGCTCTCATGTATCCATTCAACCTATGTTTGAAGCTATCCAGCGTATTCGAGTTAATGATCATGTTTGGTAACTTGTTCCACTCGTCCACTACTCTATTTCCAAACCAAGGTTTACCTATTTCTCGCCTAAATCTAAATTTGACTAATTTAAAACCATTGTTACGAGTTCGCTCTTGGTTGGATAGTTTGAGCACCTTTATGATGTCCCCTTTGTTTAGCCCTGACTTCCATTTATGCACCTCTATCATATCGTCCCTCACTCTACGTCTCTCGAGGGAGTGCAAATTAAGATCATAAGAACATAAGAATGGAGGAAACTGCAGCGGGCCTATTGACCCATACTAGGCAGTCCCGTTTATACCCAACCCCTATTGCTCTATAAGGTTCCTAATGCCCGGGATTAGTCTTGTCATTTTCCTCTGAATTCTTTCTAAGGATTCTATATCCATTCTGGTTGGGACCCCAGAGAGATACAAAGCCTTGGAGGATAAGTAAAAACAGCCCGGGAACCCTTAGAGTGGAGGACTGTGGTCGCCAATCCTCAGATATGAGGACGGTACTCTGATTAAATTTAACCTAGTCTAACCTAACTTAACCTAACCTAACCTAACCTAACAAAAGAAATGTGACCTGTAAGAAAACAGAGAAGAGAAAATTAAGAATAAAAGACTTATGATAATGAATGAATGAATGAAAGAGAAAGAGAAAGAAAAGAGGCAGGAATGAATCAATGTGAATATGAGAAAGAGAGAAAGGGAGAGACCTTGGAAACATGAATGACTCATACGCTTTGTTAAAGAGAGAGAGAGAGAACGACGAGAGAGAGAGCACGGAACACAATAGGCCTTTCTCTAGCAATGACTTAAGTACATTAGATTACCTTCCCTCACATATTATACAGTCTCTCTCTCTCTCTCTCTCTCTCTCTCTCTCTCTCTCGAGAGAGAGAGAGAGAGAGAGAGAGAGAGAGAGAGAGAGAGAACCCAAATATGTTAACCCACTGTACATAAACTGGAGGCGAGAGGCAGCATTACGCCTAAGTTCCTGTCACAATGAATTAGGTAATTTACCAACCTAATGGACCTTTAAATTAGGGAAAGGGAAGCCCAGTGTCTACTGAAACCTGATCATTTACTATTTTGATAAATGTAAAACTAATCATTTCATAACCGAATATGTGGTGGGTCAGGAGTAGTAAATGTGGTGGATGAGGTGTGGTAAATATAGTGAGTCAGTTGTGGTAAAAAATGTGAGTCAGTTGTGGTAAAAAATGTGAGTCAGTTGTGGTAAAAAATGTGGGTCAGGTGTGGTAAATATAGTGAATCAGGTTTTAACAATAAAATATTTTGTATTCCATTTTATTTTTTATATCCTATTTCTTATTTCGTTCTTTTTATTTACTTAATTTTACTCTTTATTTATTCACTAATTCTCTTTTATTCTGTTCTTTCTCTGTTCTTTATACTACTCAGATGTTGGACTTGGAGGGAAGAGCGACAGAGAGAGAAACTTGTTTATCGTTGAGAGGAGGCGGGGGTCTAGGACAATTGGCCGCAGCCCTAATGGCCGCGGGAAACTCGCCGCGGCCGACTGGCCGCCATATGGAACTTTTTGTTGACAACCTAACCAAACCTAACCTAACCTAACCAAACCTAACCTAACCTAACCTAACCTAACCTAACCTAACCTAACCTAACCTAACCTAACCTAACCTAAATAGGCGTTTGCAGTTTACCCCCAGTCCGCGGCGGCCAGTCGGCCGCGGCGAGTTTCCCGTGGCCAGTTGGGCTGCGGCCAGATGGCGGCGGCCAGTTGTCCCATTCCCGGAGGCGGGGGTTTGCCTGGGGTCACTCCTCCCACCAGAGGGGTAATCATATGAGGGGAGAGCGAGAGAGGATAACTGAGGTGATAGTTTATATCATTTTTAATAGTTCACAGTATCACTGCATAACAGCAAAGACAAGTATGACAATGTTTTACTTAACATGTTCCAGCCCTTATCAATTAATAGTATATAAATATGAGCTAAGGACATATATTCATTATATACATTCTATCACCCAGACTATTGAGCATACAGCTATATAAGCATTTGTTCTGTCACACCTCCTAGGGTAGACAGCACATAAACATTTGGTCGTTTCACACAGATTCAGGTTACAACCCATAAATATAAGTCCCCAGGCCTCCTTGTGAGAGTAGGCCTGTGGAGTGTAGCCTCTTATCTCTGAGTTGACGTTTAGAGTACCTACCCATTATAACCAGACAGAGAGAGGTTCGCCTAGTTCACAGTTTCACACAGTTCACCAGTTCACAGCCAGACACCGTACCAAAGAGACGTGTGTGAGCATAGCTCCCAAGGCTGTATCTCTCTCTAATTATATCAGCTAATTACAAGCTAATAGCTAATGCTCAGTAGTCTGTCAACAAACAATTCTGTAACTACCAGAGCATCCAATATAACTAGAAAATCATCATGTGTGTTTACATTAAACCAAGGAACCACAAATGAAGATAACAGAACCTGTGTACATTTGTGTATACTTACAAGCTAAGATAATTACAAGTGTAACCCAGGTGGGCTGGGACGACTCAACGACTCAACGACTCAAAACTACGAATGTATCAAAGGTGACACGCCGTGAGACTACCTATTATCTCACCCAGCTTCATCAAAGGTGCCAGCGACTACCCTACATTCATTCAGGCAAGTGTTAACAAGTGAGATCGTTTGATATCAAACCCCGGCCCAAACAAACACCAAAGGGTGGGGGGAGGGGGATTTATAACACTTCTTAGCGATTCTTTTTTTATTGAACAACTTCTAAAATAATATAAACTATCACCTCAGTTATCCTCTCTCGCTCTCCCCTCATATATGATTACCCCTCTGGTGGGAGGAGTGACCACAGGCAAACCCCCGCCTCCTCTCAACCATAAACAAGTTTTCCCCCCACTCTCTCTGTCGCTCCTCCCTCCACCTCCAACATCTGAATTGAATTGAATTGAAACAGTTTATTTAGCCAGAAAAACACAGATGCAGAGTGGATAATAACAATATTAACATAGCTGAGCCAGTTTAAAACCTGAGCTCTCTTTTAGGCACATCATATATACTATACATTTATCTCAAGGAAGTATTATGTAACATTTAGTATCATCTGGAATAGTACAATAGCATGGTGGTAATAAGAACGTCTCATATGTTACCACGGTTATCACTTCAATATATATTAATTTTATTTATTTATTTTTTTTTTTTTTATTAGCCCTTGTCTTATGGCAATAACAATTATATAAATTTGGATTAATGCATATAGTTTATATAATACAATCACCCTACTATAATTTTCCATAAGCTGTGAGGTGGCATGTGCTGTTCACGTGAGGGGAAATTCCTTTATTAGTAGGTTGACCTTGAGATTGTAGGGTTAGCCCGGCCTCTCCTTCAGAGACACCTCCCCTCACAGGCACGAGTCCTGAGTCCTCAGGACACCAGTCTACACTTGAGTCTCACGAGAATCGGACGGGTGACTTAACTCAGTCAAGCTGAGCCCTGTCCTTAACTAACACCCACAGCTTACAGTGTTAATTACGGTGCATTTACTCATAGCCTGTGACCTTCATAGTTTATCAATAAATGGAGAAAAGACCATTTGGGGTTTGTAACTTAACCCCTAGTAGCATGGTGGTAATAAAAACATCTCATAATGTTACCACGGTTATCACTTCAATATTTATTTATTCAATTTATTTATTAATTTTTTAAGTTGATTTATATTAATTTGTTTATATATATATATATATATATATATATATATATATATATATATATATATATATATATATATATATATACTACAGTGGAATTTAAAAACATAAGTATAATGGGGGAGCAGTACAACCTGGGTTGTACAGTAATAAGGTTGAACAAGAGGACAGAGCTGTCAGGATTATGTCTAGTTGGCAATTATGTTTATTGCAATGGTAATTACTTATTTATTTACATGATAATTTCCGATAAAACGGTTTTGATGGTACAATAAAAGCAGGTACTGTAAATATAGTAAGTGTTACAAGAAATATTAATACTTCGACAATAGATATTTTTTAAGAGATGATTTAAAGGAAGGGAGCGTAGTCTTTGCTCGGATGGGTGGGGGTAAGTTGTTCCACACCTTCACACCATGATATTTTATGGAGGTCTGGGACTGAGAGGAGCGCATGGGGGGTGGTCTTAGTAGCTCTGGGTGCCTTAAGTTGTATCTCTGATTATTCCGGAACTGGAAATAATTATTGTCAAGCAAGTGATTGATAGATTTGTAAACAAAGAGGGCACAGCAGTAGGTGTTAATATCTTCGAATTTTAACATTTTCAATATAGCAAATTTTTCGTTTGTGTGATCTGTTTTTTTCAAGTAGGTCATTGTCCGTACAACTCTCTTTTGTGCAGTAACCAGAGATTGTGTTTTTGAAGAGCCAGAGGCCCCCCATAGTGTGTGACAGTGTATCAGGTGTTGGTAAACAAGATCATGATAGATTTCTTTCATTGCTGTGAGAGTGAATGACTGTCGAGTGTGATACATGATACCGCACTGTTTATTGACTTTACTGTGAATGGCTTGTATGTGGATTCTCCAGTTAAGTTTCTCATCAACAATAACTCCGAGGAATTTAGTATTTTGTTCGCGTTTGATGACTGTATTACCAAGGTATAGGGGGTCAAAGTCTGGGGGTAAGTTGTTCCTTTTGTGAAAGATCGTGTAGTGGGTTTTCTCAAGGTTTAAGGTCGGTTTATTACGTATTACCCAGGTCCTGCCTTTAGTTAATTCAGTGTGCATAGTTCTCATCAAGGAATGGAGGTTTGAGTTGCTGGCATAGAGATTACTATCCTCTGCAAATAAGTTGCATTTTATGAGTGTGCTGGCATGGACTATGTCGTTAATGTACAACTAAAGCAGTACTGGACCGAGAGTGAACCCTTGGGGGACGCCATACAAGATTGGCGAGGAGTCAGATTGGTGATTATTATAGCAGACACAAGTGATCGTGGGCCCTTCGTGTCCGGTGGTACAGTTTACCAAAGCGTGAAAGTTCGAACGCTCGTGCTTGGCTAGCATGCAACCCCTGTCCGGCTGACAGCATACAGCGACATCGTTTTCCAGATGTTCGTCGTTGTTATATTCATGGTCGTGGTTGTTACAATCATGGTCGTGGTTGTTATAATCATGGTCGTGGTTGTTATAATCATAGTCGTGGTTGTTATAATCATGGTCGTGGTTGTTATAATCATAGTCGTGGTTGTTATAATCATGGTCGTGGTTGTTATAATCATGGTCCTGGTTGTTATAATCATGGTCGTGGGTGTTATAATCATGGTCGTGGTTGTTATAATCATGGTCGTAGTTTGTTATAATCATGGTCAAATGGTTGATATAATCATGGTTGTGGTTGTTATAATCATGGTTGTGGTTGTTATCATAGTTGTGGTTGTTATAGTCATGGTCGTGGTTGTTATAATCATGGTCGTGGTTGTTATAATAATGGTCGTGGTTGTTATAATCATGGTCATGGTTGCTATAATCATGGTCCTGGTTGTTTTAATCATAGTCCTGGTTGTTATAATCATGGTTGTGGTTGTTATAATCATGGTTGTGGTTGTTATCATAGTTGTGGTTGTTATAGTCATGGTCGTGGTTGTTATAATCATGGTCGTGGTTGTTATAATCATGGTCGTGGTTGTTATAATCATGGTCATGGTTGTAATAATCATGGTCCTGGTTGTTATAATCATGGTCCTGGTTGTTATAATCATGGTTTTGGTTATTATAATCATGGTCCTGGTTTTTATAATCATGGTCTTGGTTGTTATAATCATGGTCGTGATTGTTACAACAAGGGTCGTACCTGAGACTAACACAGCTAGAATAAACCCCACACCTTATCTTTAATCTCAATAAGCCCAGATTAACCTCACCTAATCAACTGGATTAGAGACCATTAGGATTGCACCACCAATACCGATACATTTCACATTGGATTAATAAAAAAACAATCACATTTCCAATAGCTAATGTCTTACGGATATCTTATCAGGTTGTGAGTCTTACATGTCTATATAATTATGTTTTATTCTTACAAATATTTATAGTTCGGTGTGTATTGTATTGTATGGCATGGTATTGTATGGTATTGTATGGTATTGTACTGTATTGTATCCGGCTGAGAGCGTACAGCGAATGAGGGTGCGGCAAGTCCGTAGACTTGCATGGTTAATTAGAGTGCGCTAAGTCCGTAGACTTGCATCGTTTTCCATCGTAAATAAAATGGACAATTAATGCCTTCCTAAAGAAACCATCGATGTGGGACCAGGTTTGTTCCACTCTACGAATTTTTTTGCGATTTTTCCACCAAGTTTGATGACAAACGATTGTGCCGTTTCGGCTGCCCAGAACTGACAGACAGACAGACAGACAGACAGCTAGTCCTATAGTTTATTAGATACTGCATCCTGTTGGACAGATATGAGGTAAACCAATTGTGGGACAGGCCCCTAACGCCGTAATGTTCAAGCTTTGAAAGGAAGATGGTTTGGTCGACAGAACTGCATCGAAGGCTTTAGAGAGGTCCAAGAATATGTCGACTGTAAACTAACTGTCATCAAAGGAATTTAAGATGTCATTATTAAAGGATAGCAGAGCACTCTCAGTCGACCTTCTAGCTCT
Organism: Homarus americanus; assembly: GCF_018991925.1. Classification (NCBI taxonomy): domain Eukaryota; kingdom Metazoa; phylum Arthropoda; class Malacostraca; order Decapoda; family Nephropidae; genus Homarus; species Homarus americanus. The sequence continues at coordinate 155,626 of NW_024726919.1, read as the reverse complement.
AAATCCAAACTGGGAGTCTGTAAAGATGCTATTGGCATTGCAGAAGGAATTTAGTCTACTACATGCCTAGCTTTTCCAGTATCTTACTTAAGGCTGGAAGGACTGATATGGGGCGGTAATTCTTGAAGAGACCTTTGTCCCCAGATTTTTTATATGCTAGGTGAACTTTGGCTATTTTCAGTTTATCCGGAAAGACACCACTAGTGAAGGAGGAGTTACAAATGTGTAGGAGAACAGGTAGTAATAAGTGGGCTACTTTCTTAATGATGCTCATTAGTATATTGTCTTCGCCTGCTGCTGCATCTTTGGACATTTCTATGATGGCCAATAATTCATCTGCTGTGACAGGGAATAAGAACAGCTCATTTTGCTGTCTGTTTTGCAGGTAGGCTCTTAATTCCTCATGGTGATCAGGGATGCTCTCTGCAAGATTTTAGCCATCATTAATAAAATATTCATTGAAGTGGTTGGCAATGGGGGAGGGTTCCGTTACAACTGAATCATTTATCATAAAAGCTGAGTGGGGGGCCGAAGGCTGAGTGTCCCTGTTCTGAATAGAATTTGTGACATTCCAAGTCTTCTTACTGTCGCCTGATGCTGACTGGAGCTTATTTGTATAATATTAACGTCTGGCATTTCTAACTGCTTGAGTTACTCTATTTCTGATACTCCGGTAAGCATCACCGAAAGTTATGGGTCTTTTTGCAAATTTCCTTTGGAGTTTGTGTTTTTCTTTTATCATTATCTTAATTTCGCTTGTGATATAGGGTTTGGAAATGGATACAGTTTTCACTGACTTAGTCTTGAGCGGGAAGCATTTATCAAAGCAAGCATTGAAGATGCAAGAGAAGTTGCAGCTGTTCACGTTAGAGTTGTCGGAGGCATAGAGAAGATCCCAGTTAGCATTCATTAGGTTGTTTTCAAAAAGGAGCATGTTGTCGGTGCAGTAGTCTTTGTAATGGATTGAGATTCTACTAGACCTTTCAGGTCTAGTGGCTGTTTTATACATGGTCAAAACTGGGAAGTGATCTGAGATAGTGTTATAAATAATTCCACTTGCAAAATTGTTAGGAGTGTTGTTAGTCCAGATATGACCTATCACAGTGGCAGAGGTGGCAGTTACTCCATTGGGTTCGGTTACAGTGTTGAAGAAGAGTTTAGAATGACAGGTAGCAAGAAGGTCTAATACTGAGGTGTCGGTTTCTGATTTTAATGGATCAAGGTTGAAATCTCCTGTAATGTAGCAATGTTTCCTCTCTGAACTTATGATAGGGATAAGCTCCGAATATTTATCAAGAAAATTGCTTACATTAGTGTGGGGTCTTCTGTAGATTACACCTACTAGGATATTTCGTGTGTCGTTACGTAATTCATGGAAAAAACTCTCCATGTACTCCATGCACTCAGGAGTATAAAGAACAGAGAATGAACAGAAGAAAAGAGAATTAGTGAATAAATAAATAGAAAAATTAAGTAAATAAAAAGAACGAAATAATAAATAATAAATAAATAAAAGGGAATACAAAATATTTTATTGTTACAACCTGACTCAGTATATTTACCACACCTGACTCATTTTTTACCACAACTGACTCACTATATTTACCACACCTGACTCATTTTTTACCACAACTGACTCACTATATTTACCACACCTGACTCACATTTTTTACCACAACTGACTCACTATATTTACCACACCTGACCCACCACGTTTACTACACCTGACCCACCACAAATTCGGTTATAAAATTATTAGTTTTACATCTATCAAAATAGTAAATGATCAGCTTTCAGTAGACACTGGGCTTCCCTCTCCCTAATTTAAAGGTCCATTAGGTTGGTAAATTACCTAATTCATTGTGACAGGAACTTAGGCGTAATGCTGCCTCTCGCCTCCAGTTTATGTACAGTGGGTTAACATATTTGGGTTCTATCTGGAGAGAGAGAGAGAGAGAGAGAGAGAGAGAGAGAGAGAGAGACACTGTGAAATATGTGGGGGAAGGTAATCTACTGTACTTAAGTCATTGATAGAGAAAGGCCTATTGTGTTCTTTGCTCTCTCTCTATATATCTCCTTCTCTCTCTCTCGCTCTCTCTCTCTTTAATGCAGCATATTATTCATTCATGTTTCCAAGGTCTCTCCCTTTCTCTCTTTCTCATATTCACATTGATTCATTCCTGCCTCTTTTCTTTCTCTTTCTCTTTCATTCATTTATTCATTATCATAAGTCTTTTATTCCTATATTTCTCTTCTCTGTTTTCTTACATATCACAATACTTTTGTTAGGTTAGGTTAGGTTAAATTTAATCAGAGTAGCGTCCTCATATCTGAGGATTGGCGACCACAGTCCTCCACTCTAAGGGTTTCCGGGCTGTTTTTAGCAAGGCTTTGTATCTCTCTGGGCCTTCTACGCCAGACTCGCGGAAGTGCTATCCGAACAGAAGCAGCATCCCTATTGAGATTGACAGTTATTCAAAACAATAAACCCATCAATTTCTGGATCTTTTGATCACAATCTTATTTCTATCAAATCAAACTGGGCACGACCACCTCCCCCACCCTCCCTCTAAATGCCCGCTATGGCACTATCTGAGGGCACACTGGCAATCCTTGCGATAATTCCTCTCCGACTGTCCTTGGGATGAATGTTGCTTTTCCACTCGAGACTCCTCGGTATGTGCTGACATCATTGCTGGGGTTATACAGGGCGGTATGAGTGCATTTATCCCATCTTCTACCAAATATTTCACATTACAATCATAGTTTGATCGCTCCTGTTCTCTTGCATGTAGGTAGAGAAATAGGGAATATCAAGTTATGAACCTATCTCCTTCTCCTGTTACCCACTCTTCTTTCATTACTTCTAGGAATCGTAGTAAGGCTATTCTCCGTACGGCCAAGCGGGTTTTACCAAAAGAAAGACCGCTGACCTGACTAATTCTTCTTCTAGTAAATCCTTCTGGTCCTTTACCAAAAACATCTGTAATAACTTTTGCACTCCCTCTTTTTCTCCTCTCTTCCGCCATGATAACTCTACAGCCAAATCTCCCCCTGATAAAGCCAATCTCTTTGGCACCTTATTCGCTTCTAACTCCACCTTAGACGAATTCAACTCTATCCCTCCTACCCCTACTCCTCCTACTAAACCTATGCACTTTCCTATAATCTCCACTCGTAGGGTTTCAACTGTGTGTTATCAAGGTTGGATGTGAGTAAGGAGAATGGACCGGACGGAATATCCCCTCGTGTTCTGAGGGAGTGTGCTGAAATTCTGGCCACTGTGCTTGCTCGCCTCTTTCACCTTTGCCGCAAAACCCAAACTTTTCCTTCCTCTTGGAAGCATGCCTCGGTTCAGCCCATTTCGAAGAAGGGTAACCATTCCAATCCCTCTTACTATCGCCCCATTACCCTAACTTCGAAACTCTCTTAAACTCACATTTTCCCCATCACCTTGAACGTTTTTCTCTTTTGTCGGATCAACAGTATGGCGAGATCTACTGGTGATCTGCTCTCCTACTGCACCTACTGCACCCATCTTTGAATTTGATCGAGGGAGCTAAGTTGTTAAGTTTTGACAGGAAAGGTTGTAGGTCCTCATTACTTGGCCAGAGACATAATACATCATCTACATATCTCAACCAGACTGCTGAAGGTGGTAAAATATTACTTAATAGTTTCTTTTCAAAGAATTCCTGCCACAACTTAAGAACTTAGCCCCCTCGATCAAATTCACTGTGGAATTAGAGCATGACTGTAAATTGCCTTTCCTAAACTGTCTGATCCACAGAATAGGTAACACCTTTAAGTTCAGTATTTATAGGAAACCTACTAATGTGTGTTCATGCATTCATTATTATTCTGCCCACCATAATAGAGTCAAACAGTCAGTATTTTCATCAATGTTTTTACGTGCTTTGAGAATTTGCAGCCCAGAATTCATTGATGAGGAATATAAATATATCTATAATATTGGCTTGAAACTTAAGTAACCTAGATCTTTAATAGACAAATGCCTTAACATTACTAAGAAATCTTTCTATAGAACCGATCCCAAGCCCACCCATGACCATAAGAATATCCTAGTATTACCATTTCACAAAAATTTCTCTCAAATTCCTTTACAACTAAAAACCTAGAACGTCAATGTGGCATTTAAAAACTCATGCACTGTTAAACAAACGTTAATCAAGAACTACCCCAACAATACAAGTGGCTGCATTTATAAGGTTCCTTGCAAGGAATGTAATATGTTTTACTTAGGCCAGACCGGTAAAGATCTTGTTACTAGGCTTAAACAACATAAATATAGTGTTAGGACAGGCCAGGAATCCAATGCTCTGTTTGTTCATTTGAGGGATAATAAGCATTGCATTGACTGGGATAATGCCTCCTCGATATTACCTTGTAATTCAATTGACAGTAGGAACTTTATAGAATCTAGTCTCATTAAACATACCGGAGCAGTCAACATGAATTTGAGTAATGGTATGTACAAACTGGACAATTTTGTAATTAAGAAGATTTGTAACCAGGTGAGAAGGTTGGGTCAACTTACACTCTGACCTGACTACCAACCGCTGCGGTGCTTTTTAAAGATTAGTAGGGTCATTACTAGGCTTAGGATAATTATGCATTTGCATATGTCCATATGCAAATGCATATTTAAGCCATTTTTGAGCTAAAGTGCATATTCATAGTTTTTTGTTTTATATGGCATATATTTGGAAAATTCCAAAATATTATATAACATTCTTCAACCTCAAGGGTCAAAAAATTCGCGAGCATAACAGCAACGCTGGGTCAGAAATTACTGATATTTGAAATATAATAAATGTCCATTTTGTTGCACTAATACAAAATCGAAAATACGCGATTTTGTTTTAGCGTCATAATATCCAAAAGGAACATACTTAAGTGACGTTTATATAGTTCAACATTAGGCTGTGGTTAGCTAGGCCGTGATTGGCTGGTCAGTGGACATGAACTGTACGTGATGGGTTCGTGTTCAGCCAGGCAGGATATAGATGCACGGGCTCCATTAGTTGCCTCCTGACACTCTTTTGTTCTTCGGTTTTCTTAAAAGGAAAATACTTTTTTCAGTATTGTTCAATAAATTACTTTATGTTAGTATATTGGGTTTTGTATTTAATCCTTCTTTAAAAAATCCTACTTCGGCGACATTCACTGATTCGAAAACAGTTGAAAAGAATGTTATTCGATTATTCAGACATGGACGCCCACTTGTGAATCTATGTTGGATGATTTTGAATAGAGTTTGAAATTATTGCTTCCAACTATTTACCTACAATTGATTTTAAACTGGTTGGACGGTAGTAATTGGTAAATACTGAGTTTTATTTCTATTGAATTTTACCAAGTTTGTACCTCCCCATTCAAAGATGCTGCACAGATCCGCATTGAAACAGATCTAGTTTGAGAGTTAGGGATTATGGGGAAACTTTCGTCGTGGCCCATGACATCTCCAAAGCATTTGACAGGGTATGGCACAACTTCTTTGCTTTCTAAACTTCCCTCTTTTGGTTTCTCCCCCCCCACTTTGTTTTCTAATCTCTAGCTTCCTTGAGAACCGATCCATGGCAGTTGTTGTCGATGGATCGATCTCTCGCTCTTTCTCTACCAATAGTGGTGTCCCACAGGGTTCTGTTCTTTCACCTAGTCTCTTCCTTCTGTTTATCAATGATTTACTTCATACTACAACAAATTCTATCCATTCTTACGCTGATGATTCTACTCTTCACTCTTCTTCACATTTTCCCCTTCCTCCTAACTCTCAAACTAGATCTGTTTCAATGCTGATCTGTGCAGCATCTTTGAATGGGGAGGTACAAACTTGGTAAAATTCAATAGAAATAAAACTCAGTATTTACCAATTACACTTTCTAAATTAGATGATCTCTCACCAATTACATTTCAGGACGCTATCATTTCCTCCAATATGTACTGGAAATCACACATCCTTAAAATAGCTAAAGCTGCCTTCCGAAAGTTGGGAATGCTGTACAGATGCCGTAGCTACTTCACTCCTGAGCAGATGCCCCAAGTATATAAGGGATTCATTCGTCCTAACTTGGAGTACTGCTCTCATATCTGGGGTGGCTCTTCTTCTTTCCAATTAGATAGGATGGAATCAAAGGCATTTCGTCTTATTAACTCTCCTCCTTTAGTCGACAATCTCTCTTCCCCGCAATGTTGCTTCACTCTCTCTCTTTTACAGATACTTTAACGGGCAATGTTCGGTGGATTTGGCATCCTGTGTACCGCCGGCAAGGCCGTGGGCTCGTTACATACGTCTTGCCCGCGGTGCCCACCGTTTCTCTGTGGATGTCGGTCACACGAGAATAACCCGTTATAGTACCTCCTTTCCTCACACAACCAAACTGTGGAATGCTCTGCCTTCTTCTGTGTTTCCATACTTATACAATCTGTCTCACTTTAAAAAGCTGGTTTTCCGGCATCTTCGTGGTGTTGATAAACACAGCATAACCTTTTTCTTCTCTATTTTAAATTTCTTTCTGTTCTTATTTCTTCGCCCCCCAGGCCCCGTTGTGGTTCGTTTGACCTGTGCCCGGTTGAGCTAATTCCCGTAAAAAAAAAAAAAAAACTGGGATTCTGGTACTACACCCGTTTTTAATGACATGTTGAACAACTTTGCTAAGGGCATACTAAGCTCTTCCTTACATTCCTTTAATACTCTGGCAAATATCTCATCTGGAACCTGGTGACTTATTAGGCTTTAGCCTTTCTATTTGCTTACTAACATCGATGATTTTTATTTTTTTTATTTTGCCGCTTACAGCGGCTACTTTATTGTGCACCCACACTCATCCTGTGAGCGGTAGCGCAAAAGGATTACAGACTAGAGTTACAACGGGTTATAATAATTAACCCCCGTGGTCAGGATATTATGGCAATGAATGTTACACAGTATTTCAAATACATTATTTGTTTAGTTATATACATAAAGGGTAACTTATTCACAAATGCGTGAGTACAGGCGTGTGAGGCAGTATGTCTGGCCTCACACTTTGTTATTCACATTTGCCTGAGAAGTATTCAAGCACATTGTGTTCTTGGTTCTATACATGAGAACTGATATAGTTACTAAGTGCAAAAAAGTGGATACAATCTTAATATGTCGGCTATTTTGCCATTAGAGATGAAGTTTTGAGCCTGTCCCTAAGAGGTTCTATCTTCACACAGTCGAGGACGTAGTGTTCAAGTGTGTGGCTATATGTCTGGCCACACACTTTACATTTTGTCTTGTTTACATCTGCTTGAGTAACATACTGCCAAAGGTACTTATATCCTAACGTTAATCTAACGGTTACAACATCTTGTAATCTAGTGATCTTGTTACTTGCTCCATATACATGTTTCACTTGATACAACTCATCATGGTAAACTATGGATCGACTAGTGCCTGTTTGCACTTGTCTACTTGTGTCAAATTCATCAATAAGTTCTTTCCTAATTACAGTTTTAAGGGTTCTTTTTGACAGGCCCAAATTGTATTCAACAGTGTCTTTGTTAGACGCGAGTTTGGCGAGGGCATCAACTCTGTCATGTTTTATGAGGCCTATGTGAGAGGGGATCCACAACAGTTTGACCTAGACACCCCGGTCAACAAGTTGTGCATATTTGTGTCTGGCTTGAGAGACAAGGGAGTGACAACTTGAGTTGAGGGTGTCAAGGGCAAGTAGTGAGGATAGAGAGTCAGTGATGATGAGACTGTCAGTGACAGTGGTTTCAATGAATTTAATAGCTGTGAGTATGGGAGGTACTATATTATACCACCTGAGAAGATATTGGAAACATAATGTGTTGTCACAGGGTAGACCCTGCTACCATATGGCATCACGAAAATTGTGACCACGTCCCAGGTTGTTGATCTGACTTTCTGCCTATTTACACACAATTGCAGGGCCTCAATTGTTTCTCTTACTTAAACAATGCAGCATACATACACTGTATATCGTTTATTATTCTGGATCTTCTTTTTTTCATTTTTGTATATATAGCTTTTATTATTATTATTATTATTATTATTATTATTATTATTATTATTATTATTATTATTATTATTATTATTATTATTATTATTATTATTATTATTATTATTATTATTATTATTATTATTATTATTATTATTATTATTATTATTATTATTATTATTATATATATGTTTTTAATTATTATTTTTATTATTGTTGTTTATACTTTCGCCCCCCAGGCCCCGATGTAGGTCAGTGACCTGTGCCCGGGTGGGCTAATCCCCGTAAAAAAAAAAACCAGATAACCATTACATTCAAACTATAGCCGTCACACAAAAAAAACCGTCACATTCAAATAACATAACAGTCACACACAAATAAAATCGCCATCGCACACAAACTAGGTAGCTGTGATACACATACAAGATAGACGTCGCACACAAATAAGATATACGTCAACACAAACAGGATAGCTGTCATACACAATCTAGATATCTGATGAACACAAATAAGATAGCCGTTACGCACAGATAATGTACGATCACACAAATAAGATTGATGTTTCACACAAAGTCGATAGCTATCACATGCAAACAAGATAACCTTCAAATGGAAACAATTTAGCCGTCACACAGAAACAAGATATCAGTCACACACAAACAGGATAGCCATCACACACAAACAGATTAGCCATAACTCATAGAGAAGATAACCATCACACACAAACAATATTGTCGTCACATACAAACAAGATATTCGTCACCCATAACCAAGATAGCTGTCACATACAAACAAGTTGGCCGTCACACACAAACAAGATGACCATTATACACAAACAAGCATAGATGTCACACATATACAAGATAGCCTTCACCACAAAAAATAGCCGTCACACACAAACAAAATAGCCATCATACACAAAAAAATAGCCGCCACTCACAAACAAGATAGCCGTCAAACACAAACAAGATAGCCGTTGCACACAAACAAGTTGGCCGTCACACACAAACAATATATCCATCATACACAAAAAATTGGCCGTCACTCACAAACAAGATAGCCGTCACACACAAACAAGATAGCTGTCAGACACAAACAAGATAGCCGTCACACACAAACGAGATAGCTGTCACACACAAACAAGATAGCCGTCACACACAAACAAGATAGCTGTCAGACACAAACAAGATAGCCGTCACACACAAACAAGATAGCTGTCACACGCAAACAAGATCGCCGTCACACACAAGCAAGCTAGCTGTTTCACACAAACAAGTTTGTCCGTCACCGACTTATGCACTTTCATGTACCAAGCGTTCACACAATAGCGATTCTTGTTTATGTGCAACAGAAACAACAGTAAAAACCCGGGGATATAAGTACAGTACAAGATAGTGTAATATGTGAAGTGCTGTACACTTAAGGCACTGGAAAATCAAAACGAACTCTACAGTATATTCAGTATATAAAACTAAAGCAAACGTAACCATTCCCATCATGACTAGTTCTAATTAAACATAGATAACATAAATATAGCAAACTTAACCTTATCTAAACCTAACTTAAGCTAAGTAAATTTAACTTAGCCTAATGAAATCTGTCTTGACTAATCTTAACTAAACTTTACTGAATTTATCTAACTTAAACAAACCGAGCTAAACAAGTTTTAACCTTACCCTAAACTTAACCAAACAGAACTTAAGCTAACCTACCATAACATAATTCCTAAGTTAGCCTAACTAAACCTAACCCAACCAGACTTAAGCTAACCTAACTTAACGGTTTCCCCCAAGAAAGTGTCAGGATGTTTAATCATCACTTAATATAAGCTCTCATGGCAAATCTTCAGGTGACCGAGATTCATCTTCTGTTTTCATTCCGTACAGATGTATACAGTACAGAGCTTAGTTTTGTACTGTATTCTTTAATGTATTGAACGACGTCGTCAATATGCCAGTGGGGACATTAATCATCTCCAGGGTATGTCACATCCTGTGTAATGTACTTGTCGGATTTTGGTAATGTTTTGTGAATATACAAAGGAGGGGAGGGGAGGGGAGGGGATGGGAGGAATATGTGGTTATGATCACTTCATATGAGGTGTATGAATATACTTGTAGGGCAGGAGTAAGGCGGAGGTAGGGGAGTTTCAGAGGTTAAAATCACCACAGGTGAGGTGGGGGAGAAAGTGTGGAGCACCCCCTGCGTATCAGTCAGTGTGGTGGTGTTAATGGTGTCGCCTACTGACACACACTTACACGAGCACTGATCAATACTCCACTACAGGGTGAGTTCTTCCAGTACACACCTGACCTACTACACCTGACCCACCTGAACCTTGCCAGCTAGCGTGGAGGATATCCGCTCTAATACACACTTGACCCACCTCAACCATCCAGCTAGCGTGGAGGATAGCCACTCTAGTACACACTTAACCTACCTCAACCATCCAGCTACCGTGGAGGATAGCCACTCTAGTACACACTTAACCCACATCAACCATCCAGCTAGCGTGGAGGATAGCCACTCTAGTACACACTTAACCCACCTCAACCATCCAGCTAGCGTGGAGGATAGCCACTCTAGTACACACTTAACCCACCTCAACCATCCAGCTAGCGTGGAGGATAGCCGCTCTAGTACACTCTTAACCCATCTCAACCATCCAGCTAGCGTGGAGGATCCCTGGCATTAGGAACCTTGAGTATAGAGACAAATTAAGAAAAGTGAATTTATATTCTCATGACAGACGTAGAGTGAGGGGCTATATGATCCAGTGTATAAGTGGAAGATGGGGTCAAATAAAGGTAATATAACCAAGGTAAACTATCAAATAATGACCAAACATTTAGGAATAGATCTAAATTAGACAAATTTAGATGTAGGCAGGAATTGATGGAGGTAAACATTGGTTTGGAAATGCAGTTGTGGATGAGTGGAACAAGTTAACATACACCACCATTAACTCGAACTCGCTGGAAAACCTCAAATATATATTGGACCGATATAATAAGAGTGATAAGGGATGGGTGTAAACAGGGCTATCTAGTATGGGGGAATGGATCAACTGTGGTTATCTTCAGTCTTATGTTCTTATGGCGGTTTAAAATTGAACAATCGCAGTGTAAGAGCCGACCTTCATAACACACTTCCCGTAGGTGAACACGAGTTATGGGGAACAAGAAGCTCTTCTCTCTGGTTCCTGGAACCATGGTCAGGCAGCAGCGACACTTGTCCAACACTCCATCACTATTCCCTGTAAATTGAACTTGATTCTAGTGTTGGATTAAGTGTTGTGTTTACTTGGTCCCCAGTTGACTGTATTGCAATGTTCGTTTCGTGTGCCTGTATCTATGTATCTGTGTTGTCTGTTAGTCTTTCTGCATGTCTGTGCTGCATGTTAGTCTTTCCGTGTGCCTGTTAGTCTTTCTGCGTGTCTGTTGTTCGTGGTCTGGGTAATAAGTTCAATATACAGGAGCGAACACAAACACCTGTATAATGTTTGTAGGTTCTATTTACTGGATAAGAGATATGTACACAAGGGGAGTAGCGCTCTTCAACCTGTCCGCTGGTCAACTGCTCTATAGGCGATGTATGGCAAGTGACACATTAACAGCTTCCATACGTCGCCAGGCACATTAATTAAGCATGTGGGACATGGTAATTACATTGCCACACGCTGCTAGCTAGGCTGAATAAATAATACATAAATGGAGCACATACATAATATACATAGCATAATATAAATACAGCATACAGAATATACATACACCTCCCTCCCCCCTATACGCTCATAGCAAAGTCTTGAGCGGACCTTTTCTTTTGGATCCGTTCTGAGCGTCGAGGGACTTGATCACTGGGAAGGGTATGGGACTCAACACTGGTGGCGGGGTCAGCAGAAGGCATTGTTATGGGGCGGAGAAAACGGCGGTTCCTCCACCACACACAACCACTGGGTAACCGCACCTGGTAGTCCCGTGACCTACCGAGACCCATGACTACGCCCGCTTTGTCCCAACGTACGGAGGTCGGGTCCTGAACACGGATTTGGGTGCCGACACTCAACCTGGGGAGAGAACGGGCGTGGTCACTGTAGCGGGCGACGACGTCCTAAACACGTTCGGCGGCTCGGCGATCACAATCCTCTGTCTTGGCCTGCCACTCCTTGGAGAAGGATTGAGGGTGAGCAGGGACACAAGAACGAAGGGGGCGTCCATACAAAACCTGGGCAGGGGAGCGTCCGGTGTAGTTAGGTGTGTTGCGGAGTTCAAGAAGACCCCGGTCGAAGGCCTCGCAGTCAATATTCCCAGAAGGGGCCACCTTAAGGATGAGGTGCTTCAAGGATTTGACAGCAGCCTCAGCGTGGCCGTTGGACTGCGGGTAATGGGGCGATGACAACACATGCCGGACTCCCCATCGGTCAAGGAACACAGCAAAGTCCCGGCTTGTGAACTGAGGCCCTCCGTCGGTTCGCAGGCGCACAGGAACGCCCACGTCACGGAAGTAGTGGCGGAACTTGCTGATGGTGGCGGCAGACGTCGTGTCATTACCGCACTTGATGACAACCGGCCAACCAGAGAGACGGTCGACGATAACAAGGAAGGACTTTCCTGACACAGAGAAAAAGTCGGCCGACACGGACTCAAAGGGGCGGGTGGGGTTGTCGTCACTCATGAAGGGTTCCTGCTGCTGGCTAGGTTGTAATACTTGGTAGGGCTCACATGCACGGACAACATTGGAGATGTCGGAGTTGATGCCGGGCCAGAACACAGTCTGTCGTGCATGTCGTTTGGTGGCCTCAGCTCCACGGTGACTGTCGTGAAGGCGAGCCAAGACGTGGGGACGTGATGCAGCAGGGACAACTACACGTGCTCCGTACAGAACAAGGTCTCCGTCGCAGTAGAGTTCATCGCGAGTTTCCAATACGGGAGCAGGGTGTTGTGAAGGTCGTAGCGGTTGCTAGGAAATCCATTCCTCACACACTCGACAAGTCGGACGTAGGAAGGGTCATCAGGGCCGCTGTTCGAAGGTCCTCCATTGCCTTGTCGTCATCTGGTGACAGGTCCGAACGAAGGGATTGGACGGCGTGTAGAGTGACCACAGTCCTGACGGAAAGAGCGAGGTCGGCGTCGAGCACATGGTCTTCTGGAGTAGGGCGGCTGACAGGAGAGCGGGATAAGGCATCAGGGATGCAGAGCTCCTTACCAGCGCGCCACACTGCTGTGAAGATGTACGCCAAGAGCTTCTCTTTCAGACGCTGGAGGCGAGGGTTCTCAACGGCGTCCAGCGTGTAGTGGTTGAGGATCGGGACAAGCGGGCGATGGTCCGTCACTAGGTGAAAGTGTTGCAGGCCTATGAGGTAAAACCTGCACTTGGACATCGCCCAAACCACAGCCAACAGCTCCAACTCAATAGTGGCATAGCGCGTCTCGGTGTCAGAGAGGAAACGCGAGCCACACTGGACGAGCCGGAACTGCCCTCCACCGTGATCCTGCAATAGGGTGTATCCCACGCCGTACAAGCGTGAGGCATCTGTCTGCAGAACCGTCGGCAAGGCTGGGTCAAACGTGGCGAGGACAGGTGGACTAGACAGGGCCTGTTTCACTTGCTGGAAGGCCTTGTCGTGGTCGGGGGTCCACAGGAATGTCCTCTTGGGGCTCATCAGGGGGCGAAGTGGTTGGGCAGCTGCGGAGATGTCCGGCGAAAACTCTGCTAACTGGTTGACGAGACCGATGAAGGACCTCAAGTCGGTGAGGTTAGCAGGGGTGGGAAAATCCGTGATGGCGCGGACCTTTTCCGTGTCAGCTGCGATACCATTCCCTGAGAGGGTGTACCCACAAAAGTCCACTGAAGAGCTGGCCAGAACAAACTTGTCGGCATTTAGGGTGATGCCGTGCTTCCGGCACCTGTTGAGTACCTCGTAGATACGGCAGAGGTGATCCATGTAATCCTCATCGTACACGAGTATGTCGTCGACCACTTTCACGCAGTTTGCCAGACCTTGTAGAGCCATATCACCTCGAAGACAGAAAGCGTCTCCTGTAGCGGCGAATCCCATGGGGCCACGGCAATAACTGTAACGTCCATGCGGGGTGATGAAAGTTGTAAGTGGTCGGTCTTCTTCGGCAAGCTTTATCTGCCAGTATCCACACAGGGCGTCCATCGTCGTGAAGAAGCGCGCCTTCGGGTTCACACTGCGTATAGCTGCAAAGGGCGTGGGAGAAGGGTGCGCAGGACGAGACACCTGGCTGTTGAGCTTGGAGAGGTCAGTGGTGATCCGAACACCACCTTTGGGTTTTGCGACGACAACCAGAGGGTGACACCATGGAGACGGGTCATCACCGGCTGGTGCAATAATTTCTTGGGCGACCATGGAGTCCAGCTCGTTTTTAACCGCCTCGCGGAAGGCCAGGGGAACCAGTCGAGGGGTGTAAATAGCAAAGGGCTTCGCGTCGTCCCTCAGGTGGATCCTCATGGGGGGACCTGCCATCTTCTTGAGAGGCTTGGATTCCAGAGCGGACTTGGTCACCAGAACGTCGCTGAATTCCTTCAGGAAGTACTTCCGAGCATCCGAAGGAGAGGTGTCACTGGCAAGAGGCAGGGGTAGGGCGGCAGCAGGGTCGTTGCTGCTCCCTTTTTGCACCCTGTTGGCGTGTTTTACCTCGAGAATAGGTTTGGGGAAGTCCTGGGAGATGATGGCCAACTCCTGACAATGTCTGTAGGACAGCAAAGGAGTCGGGACACCGTTATGCACATCAATCCAGGCTTGACACGACCTGTTGCCAAAGGTGACTTGTGCTTGGAGTGAACCTAGGGCCGGGGTCATCTGTGAACCATCTGCCGTAAAGCGGAGATCCTTGGGGGGCGGTCCTAGATCACTTGGAGAGAGCCCCAAGCATTGCAAATGCTGGGGACCGATGACTGTAGCATCAGCGCCGGTGTCGGGCAACATCTGAAGACGGGATGACACACCGCCGTAGGTCACGATGACGCTGATGTACTGGGGGACTTTGGTCCTGGGTCGCGAGGGGGAGCACACATTCCTAATACGGCTCGAGCGTTGTCCAGGGTCGTCATGCTTCTGATTGGAAGACTGTGGGCGGCCCTCACTGGTGGAAAGGCGCTGAAGCTTCCGCCGACGCTGTCCCTTGGGTTTGTTGGTAGGGCAACACTTGTCATAGTGGCCCAGACGACCGCACACATTGCACTGGACGTACTTAGCTGGGCACCGTACTATGAGTGACCAGTGGCCCTTACGGTCACAACTGTTGCAGGTACACTCAGCAGCTGGATACACCTGTGTTCCGTGCTGCTTACCACAGTTTTTACAAAATGAACCGGGCATGGACGTGGTGGGCGAAGGCGTAGGAGCAGACTTCTTGAACTTCTTGTACCGGGACACAGCGCGTACAACTGTAGGGGGAGCTCGGATGGCAGAGGTGGCACACCTGGCAGCCTCATAGGAGCGACATATCGTCAAAACATCCTTAAGAGAAGAGGAAGAGTCGAGGGAGGTGAGGCGTTGGACAAGTTCCTCGTCCTTAACACCCATCAGGATCACCTGCTTCAACTGGGTCTCCTCGCACTGCGGGTGGTGGCCTAGACATATATCTACCTCTTCCGAGGCTCTCTTGAGTCGCACATAAAAGGCGTCAAAAGTCTCGCCCTCCATCTGTCTGCAGCTAAACAATTCCCTCCTGCGCAGAACTTCATTCTGCTGTCCTTTGATCTGCCGTTGTAGAATGTCCAGTACCTCCTCTACAGACAACGGAGAGGTCGGAGGTACCTGCAACGTATGTTCTAAGACACGCTGAATTTCCAAGGACAGGCACATACGCAGCTGGATGAGTTGTTTAGGCTGTGACAAACTCTGGAGATCCACCATTGTAGAATAATCAGTCCACCGTCGCCGCCATTCACGAAAAGTCTGGAAATTCACATCAGGCTTCAAGATGGGCGGTGTTTGAGCTGCTGCTTTAGGTGGGGCAGGGGGGCGTGAAGGAAGCATTGATGAGGTATCTGAACCAGTCAGTACCGAGGCAGTGTTAGAGCCAGGGGCTTGGTTAACAGTGAGGCGAGATATCAAAGCTTCAAACCGTGCACTGTCTTCCAATCTCCGTTGGTGGTCTCTCTCTGCCTCTGCTTGCCTTCTGCGTTCGTCTGCCGCACGTCTGTTAGCTTCATCCTCGCGCCTTTCATCTCTCATAAACTTCATTAAAGCAATTATCTCTGGAGACAACGCTGAATATCGAGGTGAAGGGCTGCCCGATGTTGTTGGAGCTGGAGCGTCATGGTCAGCCTGGTCATCCATCTCTATGGAGCTATCATCCGACTGACTCATCTGGGCGCTGGATCCACGGCTACGTAAGGCACGAGACATAACTACTTTATCTGTGTACTGTGTCTTAAATCAGTGTTGACCGGTCAGCCCGTCGTATCAACAAGATCTCAGACAAAAAAAATAATTAAATACACAGATAAGTAGATTATATATATAAAAAATATATATAAGGCAATCGCCGCGGTCAGTGTGTTAGTACATGTATGTGTGTGTGCGCTCCTTGGGCAGCGTCTCGCTGGGAGGGAGAGGAGGGAGAGGCGGCGACTCACAGTCACCAGTTACCCTCTGGACTTCGCGAGGGGAGGTGTACTCAAGTTTACTCCTTACAAATGCCCAGAACATGCCGTGTACCTTGGGAATCCTTTAGAACAAGGTCACACATGAATGGCACGAAACACACAATGCACTAAACACTTCACAGAAAATCACTGTCACTGACACTGCTCAAAGTTGCTAAATTCTTCGAGGAGGGGTGGCGGGCGGCGGTTGGTTGACACAGGGAAGGAGTCCATAAGCCGGCTTTCCCACAAAGTTTGCACTATCACTCGTAATTATCCAGTAAAACCGGTTCACTGCGCCATGTTCGTGCTCTGGGTAATAAGTTCAATATACAAGAGCGAACACAAACACCTGTATAATGTTTGTAGGTTCTATTTACTGGATAAGAGATATGTACACAAGGGGAGTAGCGCTCTTCAACCTGTCCGCTGGTCAACTGCTCTATAGGCGATGTATGGCAAGTGACACAGTAACAGCTTCCATACGTCGCCAGGCACATTAATTAAGCATGTGGGACATGGTAATTACATTGCCACACGCTGCTAGCTAGGCTGAATAAATAATACATAAATGGAGCACATACATAATATACATAGCATAATATAAATACAGCATACAGAATATACATACATCTGTGTTGCATGTTAGTCTTTCCGTGTATCTGTGTTGTCTGTTAGTCTTTCTGCGTGTCTGTGCTGCATGTTAGTCTTTCCGTGTGTCTGTGTTGTTTGTTAGTCTTACTGTGTGTCTGTCTGTTTTGGTTTAATGCGTTTGCCCACGTCTCTCACATCACGTCTTCACTTATCAAGAAACTCAGCAGCAGGAAGGAACATAATCTGTCCTTCGCCCGCCCAAAGTGTCAGCAATTTAACCCAGCGTTGAATGAGTGGTACTAACGCTGATGAACTCCGTGAAAACCGGCGTTACTAAATAGTAGAAATAGTGGTGAACTCTACTGATCTCTTGGGAATTACTAGAGCACGATCACTCGGCCTACTTACCTACATCTTTTCCATTAATGTTCGGGGAAACTCAAACACACCTGCTATTATTACACCTGTAGCCTAAAGCCTCTACAGCTGCACAATTCTACATCTACACATCCCACATCCGGACAGACCCACACCTGCGCAGCCCCACACATACACAGCCCAAAACTTGCAGTGTTACACCTACACAGCCCCACATTAATACAATCCCACACCTACATAGTCCCTCATCAATACAGTCTATCAGTTACACAGTTCTACCTCTACACAGTAACACACTTATACAGCCCCACACCACCTACACACAGTCTCACATCGACACAGTCCCACACCAACACAGTCACACACCTGCCCAGTCCCACAGTCCCAAACTTACACAGCACCACATCTACACAGCCCTACACTTACACAGCACCACATCTACACAGCCCTACACTTACATAGCCTAACACTATTGCAGCCCAACACTTACACAGCCCTACACTTACACAGCCCTACACTTACACAGCCCTACACTTACACAGCCCTACACTTACACAGCCCAATACTTACACAGCCCAACACTTACACACCTAACACTTACACAGCCCTATATTTACACAGCCCAACACTTACACAGCTCAACACTTACACAGTCCAACACTTACACAGCACCACATCTACACAGCCCAACACTTACACAGCCCTACACTTACATAGCCCTACACTTACACAGCCCAACTCTTACACATCCCAACACTTACATAACCTAACACTTACACAGACCAATACTTACACAGCCCTACACTTACACAGCCCTACACTTACACAGCCCAACACTTACACAGCACCACATCTACACAGCCCTACATTTACATAGCCCAACACTTACATAACCTAACACTTACACTGCCCAATACCTACGCAGCCCTACACTTACACAACCTAACACTTACACAGCCCAACACTTACACAGCCCTACACTTACACAACCTAGCACTTACACAGCCCAACACTTACAGAACCCTATACTTACACAGACCCACACCTACACAGCCCCATATTTACACAGCCAAACACCTACATAGCCCTATACTTACACAGTCCAGCACCTACATAGCTCTATTCCTACGCATCCCAACACTTAAACCGCCCTACACTTACACAGCCTAACACCTACACAGCCCTATACTTACACAACCCTATTCTTACACAATCCCACACCTACACAGCCCAATACTTACACGACTCCACACCTTCACAGCCCTATACTTACACAGTCCCGCACCTACACAGCCTCTTACTTACACAGCCCAACACTTACACAGCCGCACACATATACAGACCTGCACCAACACAGCCCCATACTTACACAACCCAAAACTTACACAGTCCCACTTCCACACACAGTCTCCCCCAGAGGACAGTAAACTCGGTCCCCCAGCCAGAACGAATATTGGATTCTAATTAATTCGTTAGAGCCATTCAACCTGTGGCCATGTAATCTAGCTCACAAAACTTACTACCTTCAGTGCGTCAACTTCCAGCTTATTTGTGATGATCGCGGAATTATTAAAAGATGTTAGCATAGTTTAGGCTATAGATGTTGCTAGGGTGACAGTGAGGAGTTGCATGTGTTGCAGATGTGACTATGAGGATTTGATTCGTATAGAACAAGTTAATATAAGTTTAGAAAGGGATTAATTAAGCATTGGTTCGGAAATAAAAGGTGTGGATGAATGGAACAAATTACCAAACACCGCCATTATCTCGAACTAGTTGGAAAGTTTCATATGTACAGTAGATTGGGCAAATATACGGGTGATAATTCTTGGGATTAATCAGGAGCTGCATCAATTGATTCAATATATAATAAACCTACTCCAGTTTCCTTTATTCTTTTGTTCTTCGTATTTTTCCGTGAGAGAGTTTATCACACATGTCATATGATGCTGCCGGGCGCATGACCAGGCCCGCATTAACCCAGTGATGACATATTGTTGGTCACTCCTGTTTGTACGTGCTTGTGAAGTCAAGTGAAATCAAGGCAATGATAAAAGAAAAACACAAACTCCAAAGGAAATTTGCAAAAAGACTTATAACTTTCAGTGATGCTTACCGAAGTATCAGAAAGAGAATAACTCAAGCAGTTAGAAATGCCATGCGTAATTATTATACAAATAAGCTCCGGTCAGCATCAGGCAACAGTAAGAAAACTCAGCTTTTATTATAAATGATTTAATTGTAACGGAACCCTCCCTCATTACCAACCACTTCAATGAACATTTTATCAATGTTGGCAAAAATCTTGCAGAGCGCATCCCTAATCACCATGGGGAATTTAGAGCCTACCTGCAAAACAGACAACAAAATGAGCTGTTCTTATCCCCTGTCACGGCAGATGAATTATTGACCATCATGAAAATGTCTAAAGATGCAGCAGCAAGCGACGACAATATACCAATGAGCATCATTAAGAAAGTAGCCCAAGTATTACTACTTATTCTCCTACACATTTGTAACTCCTCCTTCTCTAGTGGTGTCTCCGGGTAAACTGAAAATTCTAAAGTTCACCCAGCATATAAAAAATCTGGGGACAAAGGTCTTTTCAAGAATTACCGCCCCATATCACTCCTCCCAGTCTTAAGTAAGATACTGGAGAAGCTAGCATGTAGTATATTAAATTCCTTCTGCAGTATCAATAACATCCTTACAGACTCTCAGTTTGGATTTAGAGCTAGAAGGTCAACTGAGAATACTCTGCTATCCTCTACTAATGACAGTCCTTTGATGACAGTCAGTTCACAGTCGGTATATTCCTGGACCTCTCTAAAGCCTTTGATACTGTCGACCACACCATCCTCCTTTCAAAGCTTGAACATTACGGCGTTAGGGGCTTATCCCACAATTGGTTTACCTCATATTTGTCTAATAGGAAGCAGTATGTCTGCTATAATAACCATCAATCTGACTCCTCACAAATTTTGTATGGCGTCCCTCAAGGCTCCATTCTCGGTCCTGTGCTGATTTTGTTTTCCATAAACGAAGTAGTCAACTCCAGCACACTCATAAAATACAACTTATTTGCCAGTAACTCAGACCTCCATTTCTTGATGAGAACTATGAACACTGAATTGTCTAAAGTCAGGACCTGGGTAATTCGTAATAAACCGACCTTAAACCTCGAAAAAAATACTACATACTCTTTCACAGAAGGAAAAAATTACCCCCAGATTTGGACCCCCCTGTACCTTGGTAATACAATCCTCAAACGCAAACAAAATACTAATTTCCATGGAGTTATTGTTGATGAGAAACCACATACAAACCATTCAGTAAAGTCAATGAACAGTGCGGTATCATGTATCAAACTAGACAGTCACTCACTCTTACAGCAATGAAAGAAATCTATTATGATCTTGTTTACCAATACCTGATACACTGTCACACACAATAGGGGACCTCTGGCTCTTCAAAAACACAACCCCTGATTACTGCACAAAAGATAGTTGTGCAGACAATGACCTACATGAAAAAAAAAATTATCACACTAACGAACAATTTGAGAAATTTAAAATTTTAAAATTCTAGGATATTAACACCTACTGCTGTGCCCTATTTGTTTACAAATCTGTCTATCACTTTTTCTTGCTTGAAAAAATTATTTTCAGTTCCGGAATAATCAGAGATATAAATTGAAACACCCAGAGCTACTAAGACCACCCCCATGCGCTCCTCTCAGTCCCAAACCTCCATAAATATCATGGTGTGAAGGTGTGGAACAACTTACCCCCACCCATCCGAGCAAAGACTACGTTCTCTTCCTTTATATCATCTCTTAAAAAATATCTATTGTCTAAGTATTAATATTTTTTGTAATACCTACTTTATATTCCTGCTTTTAGTGTACCACCAAAACCGTTTTATCAGAAATTATCATGTAGACAGATAGAAATTACCATTGCCAACTAGACATGATACTGACAGCACTGTCCTCTTGTTCCACCTTAATACAACCCATGCTGTGCTGCTTCCCTCCCTTATTACATTTATGTATATTAACTCCACTGTAAAATATATATATATATATATATATATATATATATATATATATATATATATATATATATATATATATATATATATATATATATATATATATATATATATATATATATATAATAAATGTAAAAAAATAAAATAAAATAAAATAAATAAATATCAAAGTGATAACCGTGGTAACATTCTGATTTGTTCTTATTACCACCATGCTATGTATACTATTCCAGATGATACTAAGTGTTACATAATACTTCCTTAATATAAATGTACAGTATATATCAGGTGCCTTCAAGAGAGCTCAGGCTTTCAACTGGCTCAGCTATGTTAATATTATGAGGCAGCCAGGAGGAGTGAGTGAGCAGTCAGTGTACACGAAACGATGTGCAACACTATACTACTTTGACTCTTACATACTGCTACCCGGACCAAGTGCGGTGTATTGGCGTGTTGTATGCAGCTGTGAGACATTGTTCATGTGTGTGTGTGTGTGTGTGTGAGAGAGAGAGCAGGCAGCAGGGAGGCAACACCACTGCCCTCCTCACTCATTCCTCCACACACACACACACACACACACACACACACACATTGACAAAAAGGTCTAGGACGACCTTGTGATCACTCGAAGATGAACCAGCATAACGCTCTGTGAGGGTTTTCGTTAGGTTAGGTTAGGTTAGGTTAGGTTAGGCTAGGCTAGCGTGAACGTGGTATGTGAAATAAGTTTTGGCTAATCTTTAGGTGATCCGAGTTTTGTTTTGTAGTGTACATGTAAACGTAAACGTAAACTGTGTTGTAGACTATTGGACGGGACATTAATGTTCGCAAATCAAGACCGTGGTATAAGTTGGTCAGGTTACTGTTGGAGATAGCATCGCTAGAGTTACACAACAAAGGTAAATTAATGATATCAGGCCTCGGGTAACATCCATATTATACTATCTGATGTGCACGGCGGTCCAGGATACAAGGGGGGTCTTCCGCTGAGGGACGTCTACAACCCACTGATTAGACGAGTCTCAGCAAATTGTTACTGGATTAGGCTGGACCTGCCTGAGGGAAGCAAGGGTGGTGGGAGGGGACAGGGAGAGGAGGAGGAGGAGGAGGAGCAGGAGGAGGAGGGGTATAAGTAAATCCTTGCAAAGTGTAGGTTTCGACGCCATGAACAGATTTGTTGGAGAGAATGTTTGTGTGTGGGGCTTTGTGAAGTGTCAAGGTGAAGGTTGTGGTGAGGGGTGGAAGTTAGAGTGGTGAGATGGACGTTACCAAGATACGAGAGAGAGAGAGAGAGAGAGAGAGAGAGAGAGAGAGAGAGAGAGAGAGAGAGAGAGAGAGAGAGAGAGAGAGAGAGAGAGAGTATATATATGATTAACCAAAATTGTTGTTGTTGTAGTTATCCTTGACATGACTCACAACTTACAAACATCTCACAGACATTGCATTAATATTTCAAAGCGAGTCACAAACACCTTATAAACGTGCATCACAAACACTACACAGACATATTATACACATACCAAACTCATACAATTACTTCACAAACACGGTATAAAGACTCACAGATATACCACTGTAAATTCACAGACACAGACAAAGCACTTCACAGAAGCAATAAGAACTTCACAAACATGATATAGACATGTTATGTATACTAAAACACGCAATAAGTACCAAAAACATCACAAACACGACAAAGACACGATGCAGAAGCTACAAATACGCCACAAACAGCTCATACACAACATAAAAATCTCACAAAAACACCAGTCTACTTAATTATGATAAACGTTTCTTAGCTAATACCTTGCAAACAAACCACAAGCACTGTTAATTCCTAGCATGAACACACCTGTGCAAACACTGTACATACACACTAGTAGAATCTCGCATTCAACTTATAAGTACGCAACAAACACTCAACTAACAATACGTAAACACTTTACAATTATACCTCTACAACTTTACAAACACCACGAAAACACCTCACAAACACACCGCAGACACCTCACAAACACACCTCAGACACCTCACAAACACACCTCAGACACCTCACAAACACACCTCAGACACCTCACAAACACACCTCAGACACCTAATAAACACACCTCAGACACCTCACAAACAAACCTCAGACACCTCACAAAACACCAGACACACAAACACACCTACACACCTCACAAACACACCTCAGACACTTCATAAACACACTTCAGACTCTCACAAACACCTCAGACACCTCACAAACACACCTTACACACCTCACAAACACACTTACACCTCACAAACACACCTCAGACACTTCATAAACACACTTCAGACCCTCACAAACACACCTCAGACACCTCACAAACACACCTCACACACTTCACAAACACACCTCACACACTTCACAAACACACCTCAGACACCTCACAAACACACCTCAGACACTTCATAAACACACTGCAGACACCTCAAAACACACTTGAGACACCTCACAAACACACCTCAGACACCTCACGAACACACACACTCACACACACCTACACCTCAGACACTTCACAAACACACCTCAGACACCTCACAAACACACCTCAGACACCTCACAAACACACCTCACACACACTTCATAAACACACTTCAGACACCTCAAAACACACAGACACTTCAGACACCCACAAACACACCTCAGACACCTCACAAACACACCTCACACACCCACAAACACACCTCAGACACTCTTACAAACACACAGACACTTCACAAACACACCTCAGACACTTCATAAACACAGTTCAGACCCCTCACAAAACACACCTCAGACACCTCACAAACACACCTCACACACTTCACACACTTCACAACACACACACTCAGACACCTCACAAACACACCTCAGACACTTCATAAACACACTGCAGACACCTCAAAACACACTTGAGACACCCCACAAACACACCTCAGACACCTCACGAACACACCTCATACACCTCACAACACACCCTCAGACACTTCACAAACACACCTCAGACACCTCACAAACACACCTCAGACACCACAAACACACCTCAGACACCTCACAAACACACCTCACAAATACACACTTCATAAAAACACTTCAGACACCTCAAACACACTTCAGACACCTCACAAACACACCTCACACACTTCACAAACACACCTCAGACACCTCACAAACACACCTCACAAATACACTTCATAAACACACTTCAGACACCTCAAAACACACTTCAGACACCTCACACACACACACAAACACACCACACCTCAGACACTTCACAAACACACCTCAGACACCACAAACGCAACTCAGACACTTCACAAACACACCTCAGACACTTTACAAACACACCTCAGACACCTCACAAACACACAGACACTTCACAAACACACCTCAGACACCTCACAAACACACCTCAGACCTCAGACACAAACACACACCTCAGACACCCAAACACACAGACACTCACAAACACACCTCAGACACTTCACAAACACACACCTCAGACACCTCACAAACACACCTCAGACACCACAAACACACCTCAGACACTTCACAAACACACACCTACACACCTCAGACACCTCACAAACACCTCAGACACTTACAAACACACCTCAGACACCACACACAGACACACAAACACACAGACACTCACAAACACACTCAGACACCTCACAAACACACCTCAGACACTTCACAAACACACCTCAGACACCTCACAAACACCTCAGACACCTCACAAATACACCTCAGACACCTCACAAACACACCTCAGACACTTCACAAACACACTTCAAACACTTCACAAACACACCTCACAAACACACCTCAGACAGTTGATGTTGGGTTTCTATAATTTAATTTGTTGTTTATCTTTAGTTAATCTCCCAAAAACACAATCGGGAGGATATATCCTCTTAATTATCAATGAATGATTGGTATGCTGTCACCACCCCTAACTCACCAACTATATTAGTGAGTATGGGGGAAATAATTAGTTTTTATATTCACTGTGTATTAAGAACATAAGAACATAATAATGGAGGAAACTGCAGCGGGCCTATCAGTCCCATTTACATCCAACCCATCGCGCTCTGATATACCCATCCAACCTTATGTTTGAATCTATCCAGCGTATTCGAGTTAATGATGATGTTTGGTAACTTGTTCCACTCATCAGCTACTCTATTTCCAAACAACTGTTTACTTATTTCGCGCCTAAATCTAAATTTGCTTAATTTAAAGCCATTGTTACGAGTTAGCTCCTGGTTGGCTAGTTTGAGTACCTTTGTTATGTCTCTTTTGTTTAGCCCTGACTTCCATTTATACACCTCTATCATATCGCCCCTCACCCTACGTCTTTTGAGGGAGTGCAAATTAAGATGCTTTAACCTGTCTGTGTACTCGAGGTTCCTAATGCCCGGAATTAGTCTTGTCATTCCCCTCTGAATTCTTTTTAGGGATTCTAAATCCATTTTGTAATACGGTGACCAGAATTGTTTACGTGGTTTAAGATTCCTACTTATCTTTACTCCTAAATCTCTCTCACATTCGGATTTCTCTATAATATCGTTGTTCATCTGATATCTGGTTTCTCTGTTTACATCTCCTAGATTAAGTCCTTTACATTTGTCCACATTGAATTTCATCTGCCATTTTTCAGACCATTTGAATTTTTTTTTGGGGGGATCTTCCTGTAGTTTTGCGGAGTCTTCGTCAGCAAATTTACTTATGTTGCTGTCTACGCCGATATCTATGTC
The DNA here is from genome assembly GCF_018991925.1 of Homarus americanus. Lineage (NCBI taxonomy): Eukaryota > Metazoa > Arthropoda > Malacostraca > Decapoda > Nephropidae > Homarus > Homarus americanus. The sequence continues at coordinate 129,200 of NW_024726919.1, read as the reverse complement.
GTTTATATATATGATAAATAATTATGGTCCAAGTACTCCAAGTACTGAGCCTTGGGGTATTCCACTAGTGACGTTACTCTAATCGGATTTAGTGCAGTTAATGCTCACTCACTGTTTTCTGTCCTGTAACCACGCCCTAATACGTTTTAAAATATCTCCTCCAATGTCACGTGCCTCCACTTTTCTTATTAGTCTTTCGTGGGGGAGTCTGTCGAAAACAGCTGAAAAGAATGTTAGTAGATTAAGTTAGACATGAAAGCCCGCTTGTGAAGCTATGTTGGGAATCATTGCTCAACTTGTGCTTCTCCAGGTGATTTCTAATACAGTGAAATTATTGCTTCCAGTAATTTGCTTGCAATTGATGTGAAGCTGATTGGACGGTAGTTTGAGGATAGTGATCTTTCTCTCTTTTTGAAAATCTGCATTACATTCGCTGTCCTCCAGGATTCTGGTACTACACCCGTTTTTAATGCCATGTTAAAAAATTTTGCTAAGGGCACACTATGCTCTTCCTTACATTCCTTTAATAGTCTGGCAAATATTTTATCAGAACCTGGCGACTTATTAGGCTTTAACCTTTCTATTGGCCTACTACTGTAACATCGTTACTAGCCACTACTATCTCGCTTAATCTATTTTCTTCACTATCTCTGAATATAGTCGGTGCCTCTGGTATCATATATAAATTTTCGGTGGTGAAAACTGTTGAAAATCCCTTGGGGTTTGACTTCGCTTCCCTTGCTACCTTCAGTTCATGATTCTTCTTTGCTTTTCTTATATCGGTCTTAACCCTACTGACCAATACCTTATAATAATCTCGGAGGTAAACTTCACCTCGATTTATTCTCTTACCTATAGTCTTCCTTTGTTCAATACTATTCTGTAAATAATTATTTATCCATTTAGGGTCATTGTAAATGCCTTCTGAGCGTTTAAAGGTTAATCAGACTCTTCACGTTAAACTCCAACGTTATAATTCGGTCAAATCTGTTGAATACAACTCATTTTAGTATTTCAAATAAATTATACATAGGCAATCATACATAAATGCTTAATCTAATATATATTCACATAACAATCATAGCTATGTAATTAGTCTAATCTTAATACTTATAATGAATACTTAATTTGCCATATTTCTATGTTGTCACAATGATAACCGATGCAATGGACACAGTCTACCTGTGTAAACTTAAGTACAAGTTAAACTTATGTGTTGAAAGTCTCAAGAGAAACAGGTTAGGTGTTGACTCTATTATGGGGCTAGCTACAGTGGCAGTGCCCTGCCCGGCGTCACATGCCCAGCGCCCCAGCCTTGGCTGGCCGACTTTGCTACGTCAGGCATTTATACGCAAACAAGCTTCCCTTACTACCACCCAACACCCCAACATCCTTTGGGACTCTCCATCTCCACCATCTCAATACTCTATATTCTGTATACGTGAAGGCACGCCCAATAAACATGACATGACTTACAGCCTAACATAATGTTTATTTATGTGTCATCCTACTCATTACTGCTTGCAGTTACAGTCATTGTTGTCTGATCTGAGTTTTCTGTATGGTATGTTCTGCCTTTGTGCATTAAGTAACTCATTATTTAAATTGCTGTGGAACTCGTCAACCTCAGATCTCATGATCAGATCACCCTCAACTGTCATGTTTTGTGAGGATATCGTTATCAGGTCTCCAGGTAAAGTGAGGTCGCCCTCTGTGGGTAAATTGTGTGACGTCACCTCACGCGAGGTCATGTAATCCATCCCCAGACGTGATACCCCTTCTCTCAGCTGCCTTTTCAAGCTATCAAAGTTTGCCCTTCTGAAATCTGGGACTTTAGTGGAATTTTCCTTGGGTCTGCCATCTGCCATTAAATTCTAATTAAATCTTATTTCTTTGTGAACGCTGTTGGCAAGTTCGTACCCTACCTCGACATAACTAATGAGGTTTTCTCTGTTTGACAGAACTAAATCGAGTATATTATTACCCCGGGTGGGTTCGGTTATATGTTGACTTAAGAAACAGTCCTGAACTGTTTCAAGAATAGCCTCTGATTCTGAGTTACCTGTAAGGTCGATCCAATTTATTTGTCTAAAGTAAAAGTCGCCTACTATACAGACTTTGCTATGTCTGGAAGCCCTGTGCATTTCATCCCAAATAAGTCGCTCATTAACTCTATCAAGATTAGGAGGTCTGAAAATTACTCCTGCGATTATTTTTTTCTTTACCATCGATTAATTCTATCCAAATTGTTTCTGTATTCAGTTCAGTTTTTATTTCCTTGTTTATTTCACACTTCAGATTAACCCTGACGTAGCTTGCTACTCCGCCTCCTTTCCTAATCTGCCTATCGGTATGGAATAATTTGTAACCTGCAATTTGGTATTCGACAGGTAACTCTCGTGAGTTTCAGTTTATCCATGTTTCGGTGAATGTTATTATATCGATTTTTCGGTACATACCAACACCCTGATTTCATCCATTTTATTTCTTATATTCCTACTCTTTGCATAGTAGACATTTAAGTTAGTCGTGTTCTGAGTTCTCTCTTTGACGCATTTAGGTTTTAACTCCTCCACTCCCGTGCCCATATGTTCCCCTAGCAGTTTAAATACTTCGACATCTTTTCAACTGCCCTCTCGAGAGAGCTAGCCAGGGTTGTTACCCCAACCCCAGATAGATGCACTCCATCCCAAACATAAAGGTCCCTTCTGCCTTAAAAATTTATCCCAGTTGTCAATAAATGGGACTGATATTGACTAGCAATATCTGTCAAGACAGCCGTTGACACCAACTGCCCTTGACAAGCATTCAATGCCAACTCTCCTTCTAGGCAGGACACCACATATGATAGGGATCCCTCCCTTCAACCTAATACGTTCTATAGCTGTCTTGAACTTATCAAGAAGTTCCTCACTCCTGCACCGGCCAATATCATTGCCTCCTGCACTAAGGGAGATTATGGGTTTGTTCCCATTACCAGACAAGATATTGTCCATCCTGTCAACTATATCCCCCACCCAAGCTCCTGGTAAACACACCTTCATCCTATTTTTATTTCTACCACAAAAAGCTCTATCCAGGTACTGTACCTGGGAATCGGCAACAATTAAGGTTTTTGTACCTTCCCTCTCAGCCCTGTTCCTGACTATGCTAATGTCAGCAAGTTACATAAAGTGACAGAATGATGAGTGTGTGGGGGGAAAATTCCCGGTATAATTCATCTGTTTATGGCAAAGCGTGGCAGGTCCTTAATAATGTCAAGTGCCAGGTCTGTCTCTTGGAGGAGAGATATCTGATCAGGGAGGGAAGAGGTGTTGGTAACAGGGTCATCAGTGGTTTGTAGTTGAGAAAGTCAGGAGTTACTCCGAGAGTTCGGGTAGGGCCCCTGGGAGCAGAGACTGGGGTGCCGGGCATTGAGGTCTCCTGCAAGGAGGGTGGGGGTGGAGGTGATATGTTGTGGCAGGACAGGTACAGTAAAGGTGGAGGGAGGCACATAGGCAATTGACAATATTGAGGGACATACCTTTTAATGTGATTGTGATGGCGTGTGCTTCGGTGTCGTCATCAAGGGGGACGTCGAGAGGTTGATAGGGGACATCCTTCTTGGCGTAGATACATAGTCCACGTGCATGTCCTCATGGTGGTCCATCGACGCGGAGAACAGGAGTAGATGGGCCCCAGGTAACGGCATGCCGTTGGGGGAAGGGGAGCCGAGGGTGGTCTCCTCGGGTCCAATAGGGGGCCCTGGTGGAGACGGCTCAGAGACATGAGGCTTGCGGTGGGTGAACAGAATAATATATTATAGACAAATATTACTAACTAGCAGAATCGCCTCCCTCCGGGCGGTTCATCTGCTAGGCAACGATAGGACGCCAACCTGCGGGAGGCTCCTCATTGTCTCACTGTTCAGTCCCAAAAACTTCTTCTTCCATCAATAGTTTATTAACGGTGTATGTAAGTTCCACCATGTTTTTCACTACAACGGTACAGCAAAGTATATTTTTTTAGCATTAAACTGTTATTATTTTATTGTCTAATCATCACTACATATAACACCACCCATCATCACTACATGTAACATCATCCATCATCACTACATATAACACAATCCATCATCACTACATATTACACCATCCATCATCACTATATATAACACCACCCATCATCACTACATATAACAACATCCATCATCACTACATATAACATCATCATCCATCATCACTATATTTAACACTATCCATCATCACTACATATAACACCATCCATCATCACTACAGATCGGTAAAGTAGTTTCCGAGATTCTCGTGCGGACACACACGGTTGGACGCCACCCTACGGGAGGCTTCACATTGTCTCACTGTAGTGTATTAAGGTAGACCACATTTTTGGTTTTGCCATTAGGAGCAAGTATGTACAGATTTTTGCCAGTTCCCACTCTGGAGCATCCAACATAGAACTGTCCATGAGAGAAGCAAGGAAACACTTGCTATCCATGCCAAGTTTGGTCCGGGCGGCTCATTCGCTAGGCCACGGTAGGACGCCACCCTCCGGGAAGCTCCACATTGTCTCACTGTTCACTCCCCAAAACTTCTTCTTCCATCAATATTTCATTAACTGTGTATGTAAGTTCCACTACAACGGTACAGCAAAGTATATTTTGTTAGCATTATACTGTTATTATTATATTGTCTAATCATCACTATATATAACACCATCCATCATCTACATATAACACCATCCATAATCACTATATATAAAACCACCCATCATCACTATATAAAACAGCATCCATCATCACTACATATTACATCATCCATCATCACTACATATAACACCATCCATCATCACTACATATAACACCACTCATCATCACTACATATAACATCATCCATCATCACTACATATAACACCATCCATCATCACTACAAATAACACCACCCATCATCACTACATATAACAACATCCATCATCAATACATATAACATCATCATCCATCATCACTACATATAACACCACCCAACATCACTACATATAACACCATCCATCATCACTACAGATCGGTAAAGTAGTTTCCAAGATTCTCGTGCGGGCACAAACATACACACAGACATACTTCTTTGTTTTATATATATATATATATATATATATATATATATATATATATATATATATATATATATATATATGCTAAATACAAAGGAAAGATCACACTACAGTGATTTACTTGCATATATATATATATATATATATATATATATATATATATATATATATATATATATACAATACATATGTATAGTATATGTATATGTGTATATATATATATATATATATATATATATATATATATATAGTATATCTATATATATATATATATATATATATATATATATATATATATATATATATATATATATATATATATATATATATATATATATATATATATATATATATATATATATATATATATATATATATATATATATATATAGGTGTATAAAAAGTGAAGCCACATTGTTACCTTGATCTCTGAGAAGGTCTATAGTTGCAGTTACCTCCACAGTCAGCTAAATTACTCCCCTGAGAACACTTCAGTTACACATGAAAACGTCATTTACCCTCGTGTGTCTATCACTGATTATTTCAGTCAGACTATGTGTGTCTTATGTCGCCTCTAAGGTTTGAGGATAAAGGATAGATATACCTGTAGTCGTCACATGCATTTTGCCTGTGTAAGCAACTTCATGCAAGGATACTAAGGCTATACCTGGGTTGGCTACCCTACAAGGATCTTTTCTTTCGTATTCAACATCAATAGTGAGATCCAAAGGTAAATGTAGCCTGGAGTGCTTATCTCCTAAGAGGGAAAAAATAATTCTTTAGCTGCGAGACCGAAACGAATATGTATGAGGTCGGGAAGGCGAGGCAAAATCGCTCACCCCCTCAGTCAACACATTTGTTGACGGTTCATGGACTGGATATACTGTCCGCACATCGAGATTGTTTTTTGCGCACAAGTTCTCCTCAGGTTTAATAAGATCTGTATGAATTCATTTTTCCTTCCCCTTGGGTATGTCTCGCAATCTATAAACCACGTCACTTATCTTGGAAACAACTCTATACGGTTCCTCAAACAGAGGTTGCAGCTTTCGAGAAAGCCCCTCATTACACGGTGTTATCCTGTGTTATAGGCAAAGGCCACAAAAGGCAACATGAAGTCCCATTCGGACGTTCCACCGTCCCTTTACTAGAAGGATGATATGTGGTCTTGGTATTGTGCTCCATGAGCAAACATAACTGAAATTTCACGGAACACTTCATACAAATTCTGAACCACCATCAGTGATTACTTGTTCTGGGACACCTTGCTTACATGCTAACATGTGTCACGAATTCTTGAGCGACTTTTATAGCTTCCTTATTCATAAAGGGCACAGCTATAGCGTATCTTGTTAACACATCTATCACGCTAAGAATATACTTATTGCCACTCCTAGTAGTCGACATTGGATCAATTTGATCCACGTGGATTCGTTCAAAGGGTCTCGAGACGTCTGGTAAACAGTACAAAGGAGCCGAATCCTGTCTCATTAGTTTACATCGTACACAAACGTCACAAGATTTACTAAAATCTTTGGTGTCTTTACTCATCTTTGATCAGAAAATAAACTTCTTTAACCGCTCCAGAGTTACCTAAAAGCCTCCGTGTCCGGACACAAGAAGACTGTGACCAATACACAAGGCAACCTGGGTATGGGAATCTGGGACAATTATCCGCAGTTCTTCTTGACCATAAGTGTTTATTCTCTTGTGATTCAGCAAGCCATCCGGTAAAAGTTAGAAGTCTTCTATACACAAGATTGTTTTGGGTACAACCAAAATCTCACCTTTAAAGTATTTCTTAATATCACCCCACACTGGGTGACTATTCTTATCAGTGCAGACTTTCTATAAGTCCCAAGATTACACATCATCACTGTTGTGAGGAAAGGTTTTCACCGCTGCGACAGTATGCACAACAAAGTTGTCATCCTCCAGGCGTCCGACCTACCCCGGAGGTATAGCACATCTATCTCAAACTCTGCAATAAGCATCTGCCACGGGTAATATGACCGCTTGGTTCTTTTTGCCGAAAAGAGCAAAGTTAGGGGACGGTGGTCAGACATCACTTTGAACGGATATCCCTAAATAAGCGATATATTTACTTTCAAACCATCCACAATAAGGAGAGCTTCCCTTTCAATTGTGGAATAGTTAATTTCAGACTTTCCCAGTTTCGTACTGTAGTATGAAATAGGGCGAGTGTTACCTTCGTCATCTAACTGTTGCAACACACCACTAATCGCATAGTTATTTGCATCAGTTACAAGCGATCTTTGGTGTCCGTGCACCACGTGTAAGGTTGTTTAGTGGTGTCTTTCAACCCACGAGGTAAACTGAACCCAGTCTTGTGAGTACTCTCAGCTGCTAAAGGTATCTGGTGATATCCTTGGTGTAAATCGAGACAGGAAAAGTAATTTCCTTGACCTAATCTGTGTAAAATAGCACCTGTGTTATGTAGAGGATATCGATCATCTTCGGCTGATTCATAAATTTTACGGAAGTCCAGGCATACACTCTGTCTCACTTTAAAAAGCTGGTTTTCCGGCATCTGGCATCTTCGTGGTGTAGATTAACACAGCATAACCTTTTTCTTCTCTATTTTTAATTTCTTTCTGTTCTTATTTTTTCGCCCCCTTGGCCCCGTTGTGGGTCGTTCGACCTGTGCCCGGGTGGGCTAATTCCCGTAAAAAAAAAAAACTTTCTATAGTAAACAAACGGCCTTGAGTTGCCAGCTGTCTCCAGCAGTGTTCGAAGAATCTTGAACGAGACTGTACATTTGTAAGGGTCTCAATTGCTCGAGATTCAACATTAACGAATGGAACACGAAACCATACTTTATTCGGGCTGTCGTTAGGACGTAATGTCACGATACCTGGACACAACAAGTGCGCCTCAGAAATTGACTCTCAAGGGAGAAAGAGAGCTTCGCCGTGAATTATTTTTGTCAGACGTTAAACCTATCGTACCTGTGGAGTCACCAGTTATGACCTGAGAAGTAGAGAAATAAACTGGTGACGAAGGAGAAATGTATACGTCCCTCTTCACAGACTTAGGTACGTCAGTATCATATGCCATTCCACAACCATTCACAGACAGGTTATCACCCTGATGGGTGCCTCGGACGCTACATGAGCTTGCCTCGAGCTGTGTGGCGTCGGGTCTGTAGGCTCCTGGATGTTTAAGTTGTCAGTCTCACTCACATGTACAGCGTTTATGGCGGTATTGACGCCACTGAGACATTTTCTCACCTTAAAATTACTATTTAAGAGGTTGAGTGGAGAATTGCAAACTATGCATTAACATGAAGTCATAACCTAGTAAAACATGAGCAGGTAATTCTAACTTATACATAACTAGAAATTTATGTTGCAGAATCTTTACTCTTCAGGTGAATTTTTAACATTATTTCACCGTGGTGTGCTATCTTAGTGCCGTCTACTGATGTCAGTAGTTCACTGTCCTTTCTAATGGGAAGGTTCACCTCTGTTATGTGAGATAAAAAGGAATATTCTATCAATTAAATTTTTGCTCCAGTGTCGAACACAACACCCTGAAGAGACAATTCCATTATAATGATGCCAAGCTGGCTTTCAAGAGTGGAAGCTATAATGAACATCTCCTCTGCAAGTTTTGACCACATCAATATTGTAAACGCCTTGGTTAAGGACGTTCAGGTGACGGGCAAGTCGAAGGGAATGATTGAAACCCGCCTTTTGACGCATTCAATATTTATTGATGTGGTCAAAACCTGCAGAGGAGATGTTCATAATATTACATGGTGATTCATTTGTTGCATAATTAGTTAGTCTCACACAAATTTATCTCAATTACAATTTATTAAACATACTGACATAACACAAAGTTCATAACTCTATTAATCTTAGCTTCGCTTCATTCTGCATTGTCTTATTACTCCAGGTTAGGCAGAAACGAGTAGGCGTAATAAGTCAACAATATTTCAGTACCGAGGGGTATGTCATCACTTAGACTGTACTTACAAGTGCGGGTCAATGCAGATCAGTATGGTGTTCCAAGAGACACCAGTACTGCGTAAATTGAACAATACTGCGTAAATTGTCTCAACACAAATTCTCGGTCAGGATTGTGAGTCGGTGTTCACCAGTGCGAGCAGAAGACTGGTCTTCACAGCATCATTAGAGAGGGCGATCTGTCTGATGGCGGGTCGGGCAGCACCACCACCAGTCAAGACAGTCCACTCAGCAGAACCAGGACTTGTCTGTAAACACTTCTACATCTGGCGAGGTCACAGGTCGAAAGATTTAATGGCATCACATGGCAGCACTGTAGCTGAAGCCAGTGGCGATAATAATGAGTAATAATTGTTGGTTATAAGTAGGCTTAGGATAATTATGCATTTAAGAATGGCTAAATATGCATGCAAATATGCAGTAAAAACTGAGAATATGCACTTAAATATGCACTTTAAAATATGTTAATAAATAATAACTACTAAGTTAATACATTTTCTCAGTAAATTTACTTTCCCAGACAGGATGTCGCCGAAGTAGGATTTTTTAAAGAAGGATTAAATACAAAACCCAATATACTAACATAAAGTAATTTATTGAACAATACTGAAAAAAGTATTTTCCTTTTAAGAAAACCGAAGAACAAAAGAGTGTCAGGAGGCAACTAATGGAGCCCGTGCATCTATATCCTGCCTGGCTGAACACGAACCCATCACGTACAGTTCATGTCCACTGACCAGCCAATCACGGCCTAGCTAACCACAGCCTAATGTTGAACTATATAAACGTCACTTAAGTATGTTCCTTTTGGATATTATGACGCTAAAACAAAATCGCGTATTTTCGATTTTGTATTAGTGCAACAAAATGGACATTTATTATATTTCAAATATCAGTAATTTCTGCCCCGGCGTTGCTGTTATGCTCGCGAATTTTTTGACCCTTGAGGTTGAAGAATGTTTTATAATATTTTGGAATTTTCCAAATATATGCCTTATAAAACAAAAAAATATAAATATGCACTTTAGCTCAAAAATGGCTTAAATATGCATTTGCATATGCACATATGCAAATGCATAATTATCCTAAGCCTAGTTATAAGTAAGGATAGTTGGTGATAAATTAGGATGGTTCATGGTGTGTAAAGATGGTTAGTGATGAGTAAAGGCGGCTTGTTAAGAGTAAGGATGGTTGGTTGCTGGTGAATAATGATGGTTGGAAGTGAAATATGATGGTTGCTGGTGAGGAAGGATGTTTAGTAGTGAATAAGGATGGTTGCTCGTGAGTAACATTGGTTGGTGATGAGTAAGGATGATTGGTGGTGACTAAGGATGGTTCGTGATGCGTAAGGATGGTTGATGGTGAGGATTTTTTTTTTAGCGATTGCACAGGTCTCTGTCTCACATCGGGGCCTAGGGGGCCAAAATGTTATAATAATAATAATAATAATAATAATAATAATAATAATAATAATAATAATAATAATAATAATAATAATAATAATAATAATAACAAATAAAAGTGAGAAACGATATATGTATTTTGTGTTGTCAGAAGCAAAAGAAACAATTGAGACCCTGCAATTGTATGTAAATGAGGCACAAAGTCAGATCAGCAACCTGGGACTTGGTCACAATTTTCTTGATGCAGCAGGGTCTCCCATTAGGCAACACATTATGCTTCCAATATCTTCCCAGGCGGTAGTACCTCCCTGTTTGGTAGCTGCTTACTACCACTATCTAGTGAGTAAGGATGGTTGGCTATGATTAAGGGCGGTTGCTGGTGAATAATGATGGTTGCTGGTGAGTAACGTTGGCTGGTGATGAGAAAGGATGGTAGATGGTAAGTACGGATTGTTGGTGGATAGCAAAGATGGTTGGTGATGATTAAAGATGGTTGGTGGTGAGTAAGGATGATTGGTGGTGAGTGAGGATGGTTGTAATAATGACAAAATTTTGTATGTGAATACAGGTTAGATAAGATTCCCGTAACAATGCCAGTGTAGAGGCACGCCAGGCCGCAACTGTAATGACAATTGCCTGCGTGGAGGCCTATGGACCATAAGCCAATCACAGGGCACCTAGGCCATGACGTCATGGGTATTTTGATCTGAAAGGATGAGACATGTGGTGTGCCCTGGCCCAAAGACGAGTGCGGCCTTTTTAAAATCAGTCTGGGTTAAAATTTTGTCTTGCCAGTGAAGATGATTGTCGTTATTAGCGGGTGCACATTAGGTATTATCTGATTCGTGAAATGTATTATGATTCGACTGATCCACCTTTGAGTAGCCTGAAGTTAGGTTGTTTGTGGAGATGCTCGGGGTACTTGGTTCTTACTACAGGGGCGAACATAAACACCTGTAGAGTTCTGTAGGTTCTTCTTAACGGAAATATACAAGGTGTGCTTACAAGCGCGGGTAGTCCTTACATTCCTATTGGGGTCAACTGACCTCACTCTGACCTCTCAGGCGACATGTGGTAAGTGGTACATTAGCAGCTTCCAGATGTCGCCAGGCACATTTATCAAAGCGTGTGGTGACATGAAACAGGGGCATTGCCACACGCTGCTGACTAGAGAAATAATGTGTATATATAGAGTACATACATGGTATACATACAACATACATAATATACATACACCGCCCCCCCCCCCCTATACGCTCATAGCAAAGTCTTGAGCGGACCTTTTCCTGTGGATCCGTTCTGAGCGTCGAGGGGCTTAATCACGGGGGTGGGGAGGATATGGGACTCAGCACTGGTGACGGGGTCAGCGGGATGTGTTACGGGGCGGAGGAAACGGCGGTTCCTCCACCACACCCGACCGCTGGGTAACCGCACCTGGTAGTCCCGTGACCTGCCGAGACCCATGACTACGCCCACTTTGTCCCAACGTAGGGAGGTCGGGTCCTGGACACGGACTTGGGTGCCGACACTCAACCTGGGGAAAGGACGGGCGTGGTCGTTGTGGCGACGACGTCTTGAATACGTTCGGCGGCTCGGCGATCAAAATCCTCTGTCTTGGCCTGCCACTCCTTGGAGAAGGATTGAGGGTGAGCAGGGACACAAGAACGGAGGAGGCGTCCATACAAGACCTGGGCAGGGGAGCGTCCGGTGTAATTGGGTTTGTTGCGGAGCTCAAGGAGACCCTGGTCAAAGGCCTCGCAGTCAATATTCCCAGAAGGGGCCACTTTGAGGATGAGGTGCTTCAGGGATTTGACAGCAGCCTGAGCGTGGCCGTTGGACTGCGGGTAATGAGGCGGTGACAACACATGCCGGACTCCCCATCGGTCGAGGAATGCTGCAAAGTCCCGGCTTGTGAACTGGAGCCTTCCGTTGGTTCGCAGGCACGCAGGAACGCCCACGTAACGGAAGTAGTGGCGGAACTTGCTGATGGTGGCGGCAGATGTCGTATCATTACCGCACTTGATGACAACCGGCCAACCCTAGAGACGGTCGACGATAACCAAGAAGGACTCTCCTGACACACAGAAAAAGTCGGCCGACACTGACGCAAAGGGGCGGGTGGGGTTGTCGTCGCTCATGAAGGGTTCCTGCTGCTGGCTGGGTTGTAGTACTTGGCGGGGCTTACACGCCTGGACAGCATTGGAGATGTCGGGTCGATGCCAGGCCGGAACACAGTCTGTCTTGCACGCCGTTTGGTGGCATTGGCTCCACGGTGACTGTCGTGGAGGCGAGCCAAGGCGTGGGGACGTGAAGCAGCAGGGACAACTACCGAAGGAGAGGTGTCACTGGCCAGAGGTAGGGGTAGGGCGGCAGGAGGATAGTTACTGCTCCCTTCGTGCACCCTGTTGGCGTATTTTACCTCGAGAATCGGTGTTGGGAATTCCTGGGAGATTATGGCCAACTCTTGGCAATGTCTGTAGGACAGCAAAGGAATCGGGACACCATTATGCACGTCAATCCAGGCTTGACATGACCTGTTGCCAAAGGTGACATGTGCATAGACTGAACCTAAGGCTGGGGCCATCTGTGAACCATCTGCCGAGACGCGGAGGTCCTTGGGAGGCGGTCCTAGATCACGTGGAGAGAGACCCAAGCATTGCAAATGCTGGGGACCGATGACCGTAGCCTCAGCGCCAGTGTCGGGCAGCATCTCGAGACAGGATGACACACTGCCGTAGGTCACGATGACGCTGACGTGCTGGAGAACTTTGGTCCTGGGACGCGAGGAGTACACCCTCCTAATATGGGTCGGGCTTTGTCCAGGGTCGTCGTGCCTCTGATTTGACGACTGTGGGCGGCCCTCACTGGTGGAAGGGCGCTGCTGCTTTCGCCGACGCTGTCCCTTGGGTTTTTTGGTCGGGCAACACTTGTCGTAATTGCCCAAACGGCCACACACATTGCACTGGACGTGTTTGGCTGGGCACCGTACTGTAAGTGACCAGTGGCCCTTGCGGTCACAACTGTCGCAGGTAGACTCGGCAGCTGGACACACCTGTGTTCCGTGCTGCCTACCACAGCTGTTGCAAAGGGAGCCGGGCGTGATGGGCGTAGGCGTTGGGGCAGACTCCTTGTCTTTCTTGTATTGAGACATAGCCCGTACGGCTGTAGGGAGAGCTCGGATGGCAGAGGTAGTACACCTGGCAGCCTCGTAGGAGCGACATACTGTCAATACATCCTTAAGAGAGGAGGGAGAGTCGAGGGAGGTGAGGCGTTGGACAAGCTCCTCGTCCTTAACACCCATCAGGATCACCTGCTTAAACTGGGTCTCCTCGCTATGCTGGTGATTACCGGGACATATGAGTAGCCAGAAGTTAGGTTGTTTGTGGAGATGTTCGGGGTACTTGGTTCTAACTACAGGGGCGAACATAAACACCTGTAGAGTTCTGTAGGTTCTCATTAACGGAAATATACAAGGTGCACTTACAAGCGCGGGTAGTCCTTACACTCCGATAGGGGTCAATTGCCTCACTCTGACCTCTCAGGCGACATGTGGTAAGTGGTACATTAGCAGCTTCCAGATGTCGCCAGGCACATTTATCAAAGCGTGTGGTGACATGAAACAGGGCATTGCCACACGCTACTGACTAGAGAAATAATGTGTATATATAGAGTACATACATGGTATACATACAACATACATAATATACATACAGTTTGAAGTGTATTTCATTCTTAATTACGTCATCAATTCATTCCTCCCCTTACTGAGTAAAGTTGAATTAAATGAAGTAAGTGAAACAACCCAACGAGTAATTAATAACCAAGTGAACATTGCGTATGAACCTGACAGTACGAGTATAAAGACAATGTCATAAATACGTCCATGTCATGTAGTGAGCTGTGACTGTTAGTCCTCCTCTATACACATCATCTTTCTGTACCTACAATCTGTGTGATGTAATGAATTGGGAAACTAATGAAAAGTACACCACTTATTCGTATTCCTAAGTTTATTATCGTATTATTCACTTTATCCCGTCTTCCCTCTTTCCACTTCTCTCTCTCTCGATGCGAGGGTAACAGGCAGTGTGGGGAAAAAGCGTCCACACCTCACACGGTCCGCCTCCTTCCCCTCAACCCTCACCCACAGTATACTTTCCTCCTGCCTCCTCTGCCAACCCACCTCCCACACTCCTTCGCTCTTCCTCCCTCTATAAGAAATAATTATAGAAAAAAAAATAAAGCAGAGAAAGAGCAAATAAAAAAAAATTCTCTGTTACATGGTTGGTGGTGAGTATGGATGGTGGTGGTGCGTGTGTGTGTGTGTGTGAAAGATATATCATACCTGGTAAATTAATCAACAGGTGTTATTTGGATATTATTTCATCATATCCAAACACCTGATCTTCCTGGTAGGTATCGAACCAACATACCTGAAGTGTTGAACAAGAAAGTCGCGAGCACTTGAACTACTCCACTACTGCCTACTCGAGTTGAGTGCGTGTAAGAGATGTTAGTGCAACATATACGTTATCGTTAAATAATAATGGTGATGAACATGACTGATGAACCTGTAATATGGAGGCGATTTAGTGGGGGGATGGCCCAATTCAGCGCCGCCAATTCAGCGCCGCCGTTTCAGAGCCAACCCATTTCAGCGCCAGACTATTCAGCGCCGAGACCTTTCAGCACCTGCGCGTTCCGTTCAACGCGGAAACTATCTGTCTTTCATTAACGTGGTATAATACTGTATACAACACTAGATTTAAATTATGTTGTATTCAACTTATTAATATTTGGTGTTTTGAATGAGAGAGAGTGAGAGTGAGAGTGAGTGAGAGTGGTTTTGTTACGTCTGTCTAGTTGAATCTGAAATTCTATTATTGTTTATTATTTAACCAAACTAATTTTCATCAAAGATATTGCACCTATGTTTGTGACGTAATATCAATTACAGGATATTATGATGCACTAACTTCTCATTAGCCATAACAGGTGTCTTTGCTGTATAACCGTTGGACGTGGGGATGGGTAGGGGTGGTAGGAAACAAGGTGCAAACAGTTTCCCCAACGAACTTTACAAGGAGAAGATAAAACCAATAACCATGCTGAAGCTGCAAACAGACGACTACGAGGCGAACTGGGAATGTTGCATCCAACCATATGGAACTTCATCCATGCTCTTAGACGAGTCCAAAAAGGACGGGGTGGATATTTCGAGAAGCTTTCAGCTGAGCATGAACCTCAACCCAAATTATTGAAATACAGAAAAGCAGATGAAAGAATATTAAAATTGTTTCTGAATATGAGAACAGAAATTAAGTAGAATACCTGCGTGCAATTGCGCACAATTTATCACACTAAAAATACAGCTAACCCTTTCTTTTAAACGATTTATGTTTTTTTAATCATTTTTTAATTAAATAAACCAATCTCATAAATATGTATGATTCTGTGAATAAATTATTGATATGGTGACGCCGAATAGTCTGGAACTGAATAGTCTGGCTCTGAAATGGGTTGGCGCTGAAACGGCGGTGCTGAAACATCGGCGCTGGAATGGCGGCGCTGAATCGTACCCTACCCGACTAGTGATGATACGCCAAGAGAGAGACAGAGAGATAGACAGACAAAAAGACATTGAAAACAATAATTATCTGTTTAGCAATAATTATAATATGCAAGTGAGACTGTCCCCTCACTCATGCACACATAGAGACACATGTATGTACCTGTTCAATATATCGAGCACTGTCAAACAGGGCACAGTCTTGTCCTTGGCTTTCTAGTTCAGACATCATATTTCTGAAGTTTAGTAGTTGATGTTGATGCAGCTGCGAAGACACTAGTTTTAGTTTCTGCTTGAAAGCAGCCACAGGACTAATCATGTCAACTATAGTTTTATCTTTTCCTCTCAGATCTAAGTTTAGTTTATTCAGCATAGCAATCATGTCAACTAAAAAAGCTAAATCTAACAGCCACACTTCGTTGTGATCAAAAGGCCAATCTTTTGAGGCCAAAAAATAAGTTAGGAAACCTATTATCACTCTAGCAACCATTGCATCATTCAGGGTGAGTCGAGTACTTATAAAGCATAAAAAAGAACATTTTAAGATGGAGAAGTATTCAAAGAGGCCTTTTTAGAAGCAGCAAATTCGTTGTTTGAAAATTTCAAAAATAAGTCTGAAATACTGTCTTCTATTACGGGTGTTCAGTTATCAAGAGACACTGTCATGAGGCGCTGTGAATTCATGGCTGAGGATTTGGATGAACAACTGAATAAAGACATACATGAGTGTGTGTTCTTTTCATTACAATTTGATGAGTCTACTGATGTGGTCGATACATCACAATTATGTATTTTCATTTGACTGGTGTTTAAAGACATGAGTACCAAAGAGGAACTGCCGAAAATTCTACCATTAAAAGGAAAAACTCGGGATGAAGACTCATTTCAGACTTTCAGTGATTTCGTCAATAGTACACAGTTGCCAGTTGCTCGTATCTAAAAATACTGATGGGGCACCTGCATTAGTTGGCCGAATTAGTGGGTTCATTGCCCTGTGCATACCCTTGATTTTGAGCTCGCGTCTGTAAAAAGAGTTTGTTGTGCAGTAAACTGTGATTTCAGGTCATGAACTTTCCTCTTTCGTAGCTCACTTTGGGTGGGAAATCATTATCATCCTTCTTGTGAAAACTTTTTAAATGCCTTTCAGCATTTTCTTTCTTAGTTAGAACTGGAGACGCATGGCAGATCAAGCACAGACACTTCAAATTATTCATGGTAAAAAAACAGTCATCTTCCCATTCATTGTGAAAATGGTAAATTTGGGTATTTTTAGTACTTGGTCCAGAACTCATTTTTGGTTCAGTTGATGGCCAATAACCTATATTTGGAAAAGATTAAGTCGTACGTCAATACGAGTATTACTTTTTTCCATGACTTTTTCTACAGGAATATGAGAATTACTAACGTGACAGCGTAACGTTCTTAACTTTTTTTTTATAAGCAATTGTCATCGGCTAGTGTGGACACTTCTGTCTACTCTAGGGTTGCGGCGAGAACTGTCGCTAAGCTAAAAAGTCAGTAATTCTTGTAATCACCCAAGACTTTTCCATAACAAGAGGCAGCACCTTACACTTCCAAGTATTGCAGATGACTGAAAATCACTGCATTGTTGGAGACAAGCGTGTAGGCTCGCTGGCAAGGTTACCAAATATGATTCTCTCTCTACTTTTGACAAGTCTCCTCAATATCGAATCGACTTTTTCATTACCAAATTAATTAATACAAGGTTTATCGTATATTTGTACACTTATAAAAACAAAAACCTGCCAAGTTTTAGCCTACAACTGATGACAATTTGCTGATCAGTTTCCTCACCTGGAACCAGCCAGCACCGGCCCGGATGAAAGTGAACACTTCCTATCAGGTTCCGCCACACACAGCATGGCACAGTCGAAGTTTTTTTGTATGTATCGCCCTGATGTGTCCATAATGATAATCTATTTCCAGAAAAAAAATTAAACAAATATAATATCCCAATGATTATGAGTAAAATTTGAAGACGATTTTTGTATGGCAGCTTTAGAAGGATGGATCATTAAGTTTAACTTTGCCATGCGATCGACAGGTTGGCCACTCCTGCTTTAAACCATACATTTAGCGGAATCAGGACCTCTTCTCCGTAAACATCGCCCACCCCCCAAACTTTGTTCGGGTAAGGCAGCAGACGCCAGCACTCACACGCCAATACTCACTCGTCGATACTGACGTCAGCAGTGATAACACTCCCGGCGGTGCCAGAGTCTGGCGAGGTCACTGGTCGGTGGGGGGGGGGGGCATCACTCGGGAGGGCGATCTCTTGTCCGGGAACACCGCTCCCCCCAGCCGCCAATTTCTGACGAGGCAACAGCAGGCTGAGAGATCCAATGTCTGTTCGTGCAAGGCAGTGATCATTTTCAACTGACACCAGCATAATAAGTCAGCGGCGATAACACTCCCGGCGTTGGGCAGTTGCCCAAGATTTACGGTGTGGCGTGTTCAAGAAAGCATACACGGGTCACTGGCCTTCGGAACTCCCCAGCGGTTTGCGCACGCACCTGGCGCACCAGACCATCAGCTCCTGGGACCACTGCCGTGACCCTGCCTAATGGACATTTGTTGAGAAGAAGATTTTCTCCAGTTACGAGGACAAGGTCGCCTTCCTGGAGATTCCGGGTTGGTTCTCAAAGTTTGTTCGATGAACCACTGCTTACCACCTGTATTTGGTGGTGCAGCTCACTGCTTGTATTTATGTTTGATGATAGTAGGTCACTGCTGGTTGCTTACGGTGTTACAAGTGGCATTTCACTGCTGGTTACTTATGGTGTTATAAGCGGCATTCCACTGCCGGTTGCTTACGGTATTACAAGTGGCATTTCACTGCCGGTTGTTTACGGTGCTACAAGTAAATTTAATCACACTTACCGTGTACTTCGTTGAGTTGGTTATTTGTTACCTTAAAACCGGTGGTAATGAATCAATTTTGCCTGTACCAAAGTGAACACTCGCAACCTGTGGTCCACATTCAGTGTCCCGACCAGTGCGGATGTAATGTATGTTTTCCAATTTAAGGGTACAAGTATGCAATATGAAAGGAGTACATGAAATTCAGATATCATTCGATGATTTCTTTATTTTACGTAAGGTTAGTAACATAATAATTCGTTGCTGATGCAGTAGCAAAGGCGATGAGGTCGACAGGTCAACGGATATGATCATTCTGGCACCATCGTGTAGTGAAAGCAGAAGGATTGTACACTGATTAGTACTTCTGAGGTTTTCGTCTGGCAACGACAATGTAAGCCTCCTTATATCATCGACGAGTATCGTTATCACATTTGATCTAATTGTATTTGTTATGAGAAATTAGTTTATTTACTTCCTTTGGATAAATGCTCCATGAAACAGTTTCGTGCCTTTTCAAACATAGACAACGGAAACTGGCATCGTTCAAGATAATCTACTTAATATTTCTTAATACACACCTATATTTATGACCTTGGATCACGGTTATATCAAACTGTAACAAATTAACTCCGACTAAATTGTCTGTGCATTGAATCTCATAGTGCAATCTTCTTTCTGAATTACTGTTCACTAACATCTTTGGTGTTGCTTATGAATTAAGATGCTCTGATTCATGTAATCAACAGTCTGTCTTGGTAATTGGTGTATTTACTGTCACCAAGTGTAAGAGGATGCACCTGGGGCGTGCCAACGGTAAGGAGGCGTATCATGTGTCCCAACGGGATGAAGAATCTGCACTGTTTAAAAACAATGTGAGAAGGATCTAGGTGTGTATGTTGACAATGAGCTGTAGTTCTCGGGCCATTGCGAGACGAAGGTAAATCAGGCAAATAAATTATTAGGTCCCTAGTAACGATTAACAAAAGTGAAGTGCTTCCCCATCTGGAGTACTGTTACCCCGTTTGGTCCCTTAGATATGCTAGGGACTATCAGTTGGTTAAAAATGTTCAAAAGAGGGTCCTTTTCAATTATGTATTTCTTCGTGGTTCATTATTATTATTATTACTATTTATTATTATTTTTATCTGTGTTCTTCTGGCTAAATAAACTTTCAATATCAATATCAATGTTAATAACAATTTTACAAATTCTCGGAAAGCCGAATTTCAATATAAGTAAATACTTCTTGACTGCAAATGATTTGAGGTATGATATTTTAATTTTAGCATAGTTTTTTTGGATGTTTATATGGCTTGTCAACACGTTATTTAGAGAAAGGACATATTCTATTTGATATTTGATATAAAACAAAGAAGTATGTCTGAGTGTTTGTTTGTGTGTTTGTGTGTATGTGTGTCCCCACGAGAATCTCGGAAACTACTTTACCGATCTGTAGTGATGATGGATGATGTTATATATGTATTGATGATGGATGGTGTTTTATGTAGTGATGATGGGTGATGTTATATGTAGTGATGAAGTATGTTGTTATATGTAGTGATGATGGGTGGTGTTATATGTAGTGATGATGGATGGTGTTATATGTAGTGATGATGGATGATGTTATATGCAGTGATGATGGGTGGTGTTATATGTAGTGATGATGGATGATGTTATATGTAGTGATGATGGGTGGTGTTATATGTAGTGAAGATGGATGATGTTATATGTAGTGATGATGGGTGGTGTTATATGTAGTGAAGATGGATGATGTTATATGTAGTGATGATGGGTGGTGTTATATGTAGGGATGATGGATGATGTTATATGTAGTGATGATGGGTGGTGTTATATGTAGTGATGATGGATGGTGTTATATGTAGTGATGATGGATGATGTTATATGTAGTGATGATGGGTGGTGTTATATGTAGTGATGATGGATGATGTTATATGTAGTGATGATGGGTGGTGTTATATGTAGTGATGATTAGACAATAAATAATAACAGTTTAATGCTAAAAAAAATCTTTACATACTTGCTGCTAATGGCAAAACCAAAAATGTGGTCTACCTTAATGCACTGCAGTGAGACAATGTGGAGCCTCCCGGAGGGCGGCGTCCTACCGTAGCATTACAATGGTCATTAGTGGAGACTTTCGCCAGACCCGACCTGTCATTTCTTAAAGCACTCCACCTGATGAACTGAATGCGTGCCTCAAGGCATCATACCTTTGGAGAAGTGTTCAGACACTCACCCTATCCACAAACATGAGAGTACATCTACAAGGAGATCAGGTTGCTGGACGGTTTGCAAACCTTCTATTACAGATTGGGAATGGAACTTTCCCTGTTGATTCAGAAGGACAAATAATCATTCCTCAAGGATGTGGAATTGTTATAAAGTCCTCAACTGAGCTCACTAACATGGTCTACCCAAACATTATCCACCACTACAAGGATCACAAGTGGCTGCGTGAACGCGCAATTCTGGCACCAAAGAATGAAACAGTGGCTGAAATAAAAAATGTGGTCCACCCTAATGCACTACAGTGAGACAATGTGGAGCCTCCCGGAGGGTGGCGTCCTACCGTGGCCTAGCGAAAGGGCGATTCCGCTAGTATTTCATAATTTAAAAGCCACACACAATTAATTAAACATCACATGCAAACCTAAAGGATCTCTTTTATTAAATATGAGCATGTTCATAACAAAACATACCATAACACATCAAAATAACACAAAAAGGAAGAAACACACACAGGATTTGAACCAAACAGCATGCTTTTGTTACAAATATAACAAAATCATAAACATGAATTCTAAACATGCAAAAAAAGGTAAATACTAAAAAAAAAAAATAATCATAGAAAAAGCAAAACAAAAATAATGTTGCAAAGGAAAGAATAAATGGCATGCAGCACAAAATATTTACATAATGCATACAGGATATATACAAAACTATTAATAAATAAATAAATATGCTTGCAAGAAAACCAAATATAGCATAAAACAAAACAAGAGGTTTGCTGAAATACCATACTGTACATTCTATAGATGCATCTTATTTTTTTTCCGGAAGCCTAGCATGGGTGTCCTCTTGCTGCCATTTTGACATTAAATGAATTTCGCGGTCACATGACAATAACAAACAGACGACAAGACTTTATTCGTTGCAGACAAAGCGAGTTGCACACTAGCGCCATCTATTGTTTTGTCTCAGCACTCTAAGGACCACATGAGCGCAACTCGAACCTAACTTGAGACACTAACTAACCCAAATGAACCACCACCAAACCAACGAAGCTTCAAAGTTGCTACTCGTCCTCACAGTCACGGTGACTTGTTGGTGGTCGTTCACTTATGTCTCACCCGTGTAGAGGAAAGTCGTGGTGGCCTGCCGTTGGTCGTTCACTTATGTCGCACCCGTGTAGAGGAAGGTCGTGGTGGCCTGTTGTTGGTCGTTCACTTATGTCTCACCTGTTATCGCCACTGGCTACAGTGCTGCCGTGTGTTGCCATTAAATCTTTCGACCTGTGACCTCGCCAGATGTAGAAGTGTTTACAGACAAGTTCTGGTTCTGCTTAGTGGACTGTCTTCGACGGGTGGCGGTGCTGCCCGCCCCGCCATGAGGCAAATCACCCTCTCTAGTGAAGATGTGAAGACCAACCCTCTGCTCGCATTTGGTGAACACCGACTCACAATCCTGTCCGAGTTTTGTGCTGGGACAATTTACGCAGTACTGTTGTCTCTTGGAACACCATACTGATCGGCATTGACCCGCACGTGTAAGTACAGCGTAAGTGATGACATACCCCTCAGTACTGAAATACTGTTGACTAGTTACGCCTACTCGTTTCTGTCTTATCAAGAGTAATAAGGCAATACTGAATGATGCACAACTAAGATTGATAGAGTTATGAACTTTGTTTTATGTAATGACAGTGACGGTAATGTGTCTATGGGAAACACTCTCCAGGGTGGAAACTCCGAGGCCACGGACCCCAGCACCCTCCCCTCTGCCAACCTGCCAAGTAAGCTGAATCTACACTTTCCCAAGGGCCCATTAAAATCAGTCGAGGACCGGTTTAATTGGATGATGAAGTACTGCAAAGAGCACGGCCGCAACATTGAATTCCGGCAAGGTAAGAACCGGAACTTATCAAATGTCAGACTCTCGAAGTCTATGATACCCTTAGTACTGTCGGCTTCAACGGGGTGGTCATGGTGCCCCCCCCCAGCAGACGCTGAGGAATGTTGTCACATCCTAGTGAAACGTTTCCCTTTTATGCTGACATCGAAGATGCGCGTGAATTCAATCCCAACATACTGAGTATACGTCGCCATTACCGGGGGAAAAATCCACAAGCCTCTGTTATTGTCAAGTGGAAGGGAAAGGAATGCCCAGCCACTGTGGAAGCCCATCCAATCCTTCCACCATTTTATGCAGAACCTTAACACCTTGAGCTTGCATTTTGTGTCTGCTGCTCTCATTGGGGGCACATTTTCACTGCCTGCTGCCGACGGGATCGCCCCAGATGTTGATTCTGTTCGCGAAACCACAACTCCGCCGTCTGTGGCCAGAAAATAAAAGACCACATCAATAGAGGGGGCGTGGGCTATGTAATTGTTCCCAGGTGCTGTAATTGTGGCGGCCGCCACAATGCTGACTCAAGGCAGTGCGCCCGTCTGTCCCAGGGGAGAGGCCTCCCTGAGGGCCGCGTCGACCACAACGCTCCCCCCAGTCTACTGGGACACCTGCCTCTGCCTGGCTTCACCAGGCTACACCACAGAAACGGCACCTGCCGTTCCCTAACTCAACCACAACTGAGCCTCGTCCCTGTCTCTATCCTGACTCTGTCAAGCCTCGTGATCCCACCAGTGCCCCCCCTCAACTCAGCCTCTACTCTCACGTTGTCCAGCCTCGTGCTCCCACCAGTGCCCCCCACAACCCTCCCTTACCCCCACGCTGTCAAGCCTCGTGATCCCACCAGTGCCCCCCTCAACTCAGCCTCTACTCACGTTGTCCAGCCTCGTGCTCCCACCAGTGCCCCCCACAACCCCCCCTTACCCCCACGCTGTCAAGCCTCGTGCTCCCACCAGTGCCCCCTAACAACCCCCCCTTACCCCCACGCTGTCAAGCCTCGTGCTCCCACCAGTGCCCCCCCCACAACCCTCCTCCAATGACATGACACAAATCATGTCCCTCTTCCAAGAATTTGCCAGTCATGTTGAGAAACTCTTCTCTACACTCCGACCTACACAACCAACTCTTGCTCGAGGCTGCCACCCTGTCACTCCCCTCTTTTGGTTTGACACAAGCTGGTAGCCCCCCCTGCTCACTGCCTGTGCGTCCTGCTGCCTCCGCGCCAAGCCCTGCCTTATCCTCACGTCACGTGGTGGCTCAACCCGTCTACCCACCGCAAGCCACGCCCGCTCCTGTGCTATCTCCACCAGGGCTCCCATCCGGACCTGACGACTCCACTCCCGGCTACCCAAGCTCCGCCGACATGCCTGCACCTAAGGCCCATCCGTCCACGTCAGCGGTACACATGTACCCAACCGGCCAGCCTGTAATCAGTCTAATACACCACAATGGATAGCAACGCTACAGGACTGCAGGTACTCACCTGGAACATAAACGGCTTACAAAACAAGTTTGGTGCCCTCAAAACCCCTGTTCTTCGCATCGATGGACTACCACGAGGTCATGCACGTGGACTGCGGATCTACGTCAAGAAGGATGTCCCCTATCAACCTCTCTACGTCCCCCTTGATGACGACACCGACGCAAACGCCATCACAATCACACGAAAAGGTATGTCCCTCAATATTGTCAATGTTTATGTGCCTACCTCCACCCCTACTGTACCTGTCCTACCACACCATATCACCTCCACCCCCACCCTCCTTGTGGGGGACCTCAATGCCGGACACCTCAGTCTCGACTTCACCCACCCACATCGGGGGAGGGAAACTTGACTACATCGCCCTCTACTCTGACCCTCACCGCCCACACTCCACCCGCATCCTCCACTCCCCCCACAGTGACCATTTCCCTATCCACACTACTCTCCAGTACGTGAGAATACCCCCCCCAACCCAAGGGCCCTAGGCTCAGCCTACCCCCTGCCAACATACCTGCCTTCATCGCTACCATTGCTGAATGGTTTCAGGATTACACTGTCACCACCGCAGACCAACTCTACCTTGATCTGTCCAAACAATGCACTACCCTCCTCCGCCCTGCCCCAAAACACCGCCGCCCTAACCGCCAGCCCAGGAGTCATTGGAATGTTAACCGTGACCCTTATGTTAAGTCTATCCGAGTATGGCACCGACTAGCAGTCGACCAGTGGAGAAATCTCCCAGCTCCCCTGACGCTCTACGCTTCCTGATGCGCACAAATAAAGAGCTCCAATCTGCCATCACTCTCGCACGAGAGAAGCAGTGGTTTGACTTTGCTTCTTCTATTGACCAGTCTACTTCTATAGGTGATATATGGCGCACCATTAACCGTGCCCGGGGCATCAACGCCAGACCCGCGCTCCACCCCAGACCAGCTGCCCGAGCCGAGGCGCTCTCCCAGACGTGGCAGGAGGCCGCCTCCATTGATGCACTACCACCCGCTGTACGAGACCTCACCCTCGCACTGCAACCACAACGCCGACAGCGCATCTCCGAGTACCAAGACCTATCTGCAGACACTGACGTGCCTTTCACACAGTGTGAACTACTAAATGCTGTTAAGCGCGGCCGGTCCACCGCCCCTGGCGATGACGGCGTCACATATGAAGTGCTAAATGCCCTTATTGCCACCCCTGGTAACCCCCTCCTCTGTCTATTTAACCTCTCTTATGATACTGGTCAGCTGCCTCACTTATGGAAGACTGCCACCACCATCCCAGTCCCTAAACCAGGCAGACAAGATGAATATCGTCCAATCTCCCTCATCTCCTGCTTCTCAAAGATGATGGAGCGCATGATACGCCACCTCCTCCAATGGAAAATTGAAGTCCACCTGCACCCTGACCTCTATGGTTTCCGCCCCGGAAAGAGTACTGCTCACTGCATCGCTCACTACATGGCGAAAACCTCAGCCAAAACCTCCCTCTTCGTCGACTTCAAGGGTGCTTTTGATAAAGCCAACATTGAAGTGATCCTCGAGGGCCTCACTCACATTGATGTGAAGGGCAAACTCCTCACGTGGATTGCTGACCACCTCTCCCGTCGAGAGGCCCGTGTCCGGTTTCAGGGCCACTACTCTACGATCAGGGACCTTGATCTTGGCACACCTCAGGGAGGTGTACTCAGCCCTACACTCTCTAATATACTCATGAACTCCATCTGCCGTCTCAACGACATCTTTGCTGAGCGCGCCCTAGACGGTCACATCATAAGCTACGCCGATGATATTCTCCTCCAAATTACTACAGTGCAACATGAACAACCTATACTCTCCACGTTCGCTCGGACCTGTCAAACACCCGGGCTAGTCATCACACACACTAAAACCAAGTTCATCTCACACTTCCGGCGTCAGGCCCCGCTGACTCTGCAAGGACAAGACATCGATCAAGTAAGCACCTACAGGTACCGTGGTCTACCGTAGCGTGCGAGCCACTACCAGCGCTACCACCTCTGCTGTCGCCGCCCACGTCATCTCCCAGTGCCACCAACGAACGAGGCCCCTCCAGTCCATTACCCACGGCCTCAAAGGAGCCTCTGTCAGGGTCCTACGCCTCATATACATTGCTATCGTCAGAGCTGTCATAGATTATGCCTCTCCTGTCCTTGTAGTTGCCTCCCAACGCGAGAAACAAATCATAGAGAAAATCCAAAACAGAGCGATGAGACTCATCCTCGGCTGCCCTATGACCACCAGAATAGAAGTCATGCAGCGTGAACTGATCCTGCTTCCAGTCTGCGATCGAATTACTACTCTCAATGCCATCCTTGGTGTTAAACTCCTTCGCAATGAGAAACTGACTCCCCTGTCGCGCTCACTGAACTAACATCTTGACTCCCTCCTGCGCCGGCCTGCCCCCACTACCTCTCCCTCCTTCTCTCAACACTGGCCCGTCCACACTGCTGCTGACATCCTGCGTTATCACCTCTACACCACCTCGACCTCTCTCCCTCCCGAGTACACTCATCCACCTCTACCGCCGTGGACCTCCCCGTGTGTTGATGTTGTCGTCCACACCTTCCCTGGTCGTAAATCCACCCAACTGCGGTATACGCTCAAACTTAACTGCCTTGAGCAGATTGATGATGTCGCCTCTTCTCTTACGACCTCCCTCCCTCCTATCCTCGTCTACTGTGATGGGTCTGTCACCACACTGGGCAGCGCTGGGGCAGCTGTATGGATTCCTGAACGCCAGGCCCGCAAGAAAATCAGGGCCCACTACTGGGCCTCCTCCACTGATGCTGAAAGCATAGCCATCCTCGCGGGCATTCATGAGGGGGCGACCTATGCTCGCACTGAACGCCGGAACCTCCTCATAATCAGTGACAGCACTTCTGCGCTAGCGAGGCTCAAATTACCCTCCCCCTCCTCCCCTGCCGCCCAACACACCCAAGCCGCCGTCGCCAGGCTAGAACAAACTGATGACATTCGTGTCAAGTTTATTTGGATCCCGTCACATATAGGAATAACTGCCTGTGACACTGTTGATCGACTTGCCAAAGAAGCGACACAAGAAGAAGATATTGAAGCCACCCTCGCCCTCTCCCTGAATCATCTCAAATCTCGCATACACGCCACACAACGAGAAGCATTCGACGTAAAATGGACACACCTGAAACAAAGGGGCAGCGTCACACTATACCACTATGAAGCTGTAACCGGTGACTCCAACCGCCACTACAAAGAGTATCAATCTCTGACTCGATCTCAACAGATTATATACACGAGACTGCGCCTAGGGTACAGGTACCTATGGGAGTACATTGGCAACCCTGAGCCTGGCCGCACTGTTTGTAAACTTTGTGGCCAACCCGATTCTCACACCCTCCGTCACTACATCCTCACTTGCCCTATGGCCTCCTCCTACAGGTCCCCAGCCGTTACCAACACCTCTTCCCCCCCTGACCAGATATCCCTGCTCCTAGTCACAGGCCTGGCACTTGACATTATTAGGGACCTGCCACGCTTTGCTATAAACAGATGAAATGTGTATAGATATGTAAATACCAAGATATGTGAACACGCCTGACGGCAAGACTCTGTTACCATTCATTGTACCATTTATTCACGTGTCTGTATTACTACATATTATTATAGCATGTCTGATATCTATGCTTATGTCTAATGCCTATGTTCACTTACTATGTCCCGAGGTACTATGTCTGTACCGCGCTAGTCAAGTAACTAGAGGACCTCATTTATTGTCCTAGTAATGTCTAGCAACTCTCCTTGCCTAGCTAGCTAACTTCCCTCAGATCGGCACAGGCCTGGTTACGACGAGGAGTTCCTTGTGCTGGCTCCTGTTTTGTATCGGTTGGTTATCCTGCCAAGTCTTGTACTACTTATGGAATATATCTACTGCTTGTGCTCTGGAGTTTGAAGAACCTTGTTTAGGATTGCATCCCACCACAAAATGTACCGTGAATTCCCCACACACACTCATCATTCTGTCACTTTATGTAACTTGCTGACAAAACCCATGACCCTTCAGGCTTCCACGACCTTAATGCATGAGTCATATTGGCAAGCATGAACTCGGCCTGCTTCCCAGTTGGGCACTGTAAACGCTTCTGCACTTCACCTTGCACAGGATGTAAGGGGGTGCCCAATAAACTAGCCCCCTCCGGGGCAATCTGTAAAAATCTGTTCTGGTTCTGCTCAGTGGACTGTCTTCGACGGGTGGTGGTGGTGCTGCCCGCCCCGCCATGAGGCAAATCACCCTCTCTAGTGAAGCTGTGAAGACCAACTCTCTGCTCGCATTTGGTGAACATCGACTCACAATCCTGTCCGAGTTTTGTGCTGGGACAATTTACGCAGTACTGTTGTCTCTTGGAATACCATACTGATCGGCATTGACCCGCACGTGTAAGTACAGCGTAAGTGATGACATACCCCTCAGTACTGAAATACTGTTCATTAATTTCGCCTACTCGTTTCTGCCTTATCTAGAGTAATAAGACAATACGGAATGAAGCACAACTAAGATTGATAGCGTTATGAACTTTGTTTTATGTCACTATGTTTAATAAATATTAATTAAGATAAAATTGTGTGAGATTTATGTATCAGATGGATTACCATGTAATATTGATGAACTACTCCTCCTCTGCAAGGCGTTTACTTCACCCATGTAGAGGAAGGTCGTGGTGGCTTGCTGGTGGTCGTTCACTTATGTCTTACCCGTGTAGAGGAAGGTCGTGGTGGCTTGCTGGTGGTCGTTCACTTATGTCTTACCCGTGTAGAGGAAGGTCGTGGTGGCTTGCTGGTGGTCGTTCACTTATGTCTCACCCGTGTAGAGGAAGGTCGTGGTGGCTTGCTGGTGGTCGTTCACTTATGTCTTACCCGTGTAGAGGAAGGTCGTGGTGGCTTGCTGGTGGTCGTTCACTTATGTCTCACCCGTGTAGAGGAAGGTCGTGGTGGCTTGCTGGTGGTCGTTCACTTATGTCTCACCCGTGTAGAGAAAAGTCGTGGTGGCCTACTGGTGGTTGTTCACTTATGTTTCACCCGTGTAGAGGAAGGTCGTGGTGGCCTGCTGCTGGTTGTTCACTCGTCTCTTCGTTGGGGGGGCTTACTGACTAGATCCATTCACTGTTATTTTTATATGTGAAAATACAGGTATCATTGATGATGGTGACGGTGCAGGCGGTGACGTTGTTGTTGCTGTTGTTGTTATTGTAGGTGTTGTTGTTGTTGCTTTTGCTGTTATTGTTGTTGTTGGTGGTGGTGGTGGTGGTGCTGGAGATGGTGTTGGTTGTGGTGGTGACCGTGATGGTGACGTTGTTGGTGACGGTGGTGGTGGTGACAGTGGTGATGGTGGTAGTAGCAATGGTGGTGACGGTGGTAGTGGTGACAGTGGTGACGGTGGTAGTGGTGACAGTGGTGACGGTGGTAGTGGTGACAGTGGTGACGGTGGTAGTGGTACAGTGGTGACGGTAGTAGTAACGGTGGTGACAGTGGTGACGGTGGTAGTAGTGACGGTGGTGACGGTGGTAGTAGTAATGGGTGGTGACGGTGGTGACGGTGGTAGTAGTAATGGTGGTAATGGTGGTAGTGGTGACAGTGGTGACGGTGGTAGTAGTAATGGTGGTGACGGTGGTAACGGTGGTAGTAGTAATGGTGGTGACGGTGGTATTGGTGACTGAGGTAGTAATGATGGTGGTGACGGTAGTAGTGGTGATAGTAGTGATGGTGGTAGTAGTAATGGTGGTGACAATAGTGACGATGGTAGTAGTAATGGCGGTGACGGTGGTGACGGTGGTAGTAGTAATGGTGGTGACGGTGGTAGTGGTGACTGTTGACGGTGGTAGTAGTAATGGTGGTGGTAGTGGTGACAGCGCTGCCGGTGGTAGTAGTAATGGTGCTGACAGTGGTGACGGTGGTAGTAGTAATGGTGCTGCCGGTGGTAGTAGTAATGGTGGTGACGGTGGTAGTGGTGACTGTTGACGGTGGTAGTAGTAATGGTGGTGACGGTGGTAGTGGTCGCAGCAGGTGGGGCCAGGTTGATATTGAATCACTGTTGAAGTTTAGTTTATTTACCAGGTATTACTAAGTCATACGTTGTTCTTACTATGGCTTTTAACCTTCCCATTTATCTTATGAATTATTACCATCTCTCGCAATCAAACCTCTGGAGAGAGAAATGGAGTCCGGATTCTGAGAAAAAGGATCACCAAATGATAAGACACCCTAACTTATATCACCTGAGGATTAATAATCTTATCGCTACTTGGGGAGGGTTAGATTAGGTCATGGTAGGGTTTGTTAGTTAGGTTAAGTTAGGGTATGGTAGGTCATGTCATATCATGTCACCTCGACTTAGCAAAGCCTTTGACAGAATCCCACACGAAAGACCAATACGAAAAGTAGAGGCTCAATGAGTTGGAGGAAATATTCTATAAAAACTAAGGGCGTGGTTACAGGACAGGAAACAGCGCGTAAGCATTAACGGCAACTAATCCGATTGGGCAACGTGACTCGTGGCCAGTGGTGGGCACAGCTAAACGAAATGCTAGCTTCGCTAACCGCTAATCTGCTAACTAAAAAGTTAACTTCGCTAATGCTAAACCGTTAAACAGCTAAAAAAATTAGCGGAAGCTAACACTAACTGCTAATTTTTATTATATGAATTTAGCTTCGGTTTTTTTTTGGCTCTAAAACCCTTAAAAACAGACCTAGAGAGCTGAAATTTTCATATGTTGTCTTGTAGCTTAGACATAGAGCTTTCCAAAAAGGTATAGCATGCCAAGCTCAGATGATGATCAAGGTGTACACAAACAATTAAATGAACAGATGAAATTAAACATTAGTTTACATTCAAGTTTCAACATACACTTTATAATCTTTATTTACTGTACGAAAAGACAGAAAGTATTAAACGAATCCAAAAACTATAGTACTGTATAGCATAGGTAGCAAATAGCATCATGCCAAGATCAGATGATGATCAACTTATCAAGGTGTACACTGTACACAATTTCACAAATAATTAATTTGCATTCTCATACAACCTATCGGCCTTATTCCTTATTCATGTAAATATGCAATACCAACCACATACACATTATACCAGTGCATTTTTATATAACTTATTGTTGGTCTTAGTCATGTAAATAAACAGAAAACTCTAAACTCTAATGAAAAGTAAGTTTTTAGAAAATTTTGTTTGGCGCACACCTTGGATGACATCCTGGTTATGAACTTATGCAGTACTTAGCATAACCAAATATATTGACACAAACAAATCCTAATTAAATTATACATTAGTTTACAATTACATTCTAAGAATCTTTCAACATACACTGACAGTCTTTATTCACTGTAAAAAAAAGTTTTAAACTTAAATAATCGAAAAATTCCATTCGCTCAGCTGCTGCAGCGCGGCGTCAACAAATCATGTCTTGTAACGTTTACACGTACTAACACGCAGTCAGCCAAGCGTGCCTGACTGGCTGTTGGAGACACGCGTCGCGGCGTCACACGCTTACAACAGACAGGAACAAACATGTATAAATTTTGTTACGGACTTAAAGTTAGCGGAACTAAATTTAGCGGAAGCTAATTGGTCCGTTAATGGTTTCCAAAGTTAGAGAAAACGCTAATCCGCTAACGAGAAAGTTAGCTTCGCTAATTAGCGGTTAGCGGATTAGCGGAACTGTGCCCACCACTGCTCGTGGCGTACCCTAAGACTCAGTACTTGGATCATTACTATTTATTATATACATAAACGACATAGATATCGGCGTAGACAGCAACATCAGTAAATTTGCTGACGACACAAAAATAGGGCGTGTAGTTTCATCTGACGAGGACTCCCCAAAACTACAGGAAGATCTAAACAAATTTTTCGCATGGTCTGAAAAATGGCAGATGAAATTTAATGTGGACTAATGTAAAGTCTAGGAGATGTCACTCATGTAACAATATGTTATATTATGTTATGTTGTTAAGTTTTGTTATATTGTTAGGTTTGGTTAGAAAAGATAAGGTTAGTTTAGTTTAGTTTAGTTAATTTAGGTGGTTATGTTATGTTATGTTATGTTATATGTTATGTTAGCATAAGTGATGTAAATCTTCAGGTAAATAAAGCGACAGATATAATCATCTTAGAGGGAATAAATATTACGAGAATTCATATTACGTCCTGGTCGTCTTCTCCAGACAGACAGACACAGTCAGACTAACAGACATAAACACTGACACAAACCGTCCACCCTAACACACAAAACGACAAACTGACTGACATAAACATTAACACAAACCGGCTTGCAGGCAGAAAACGCGAAGAAAAATTCACTGTATACGCTAAATTTAGGAATAACTGTGTAATTACACTTCCAATTCTCGAAATTTAGACTGATATGTCCAGGGAACAACCATGTGAACAAACATACACACTATAGGTACTAACCTAATTAACATAACCTTACTCTACCCAGTTTAGGTATAAACGGTTATGTAAAAATAGCAGAGAACGTCTAAGATGAAGCACACTCATTTTACTACATCAACTAATTTTCCGGAGTTACAACAATAATACATCACCTATCTTCATTTTATAAGCGAATCCGCAATGCTTTGAGTCTTAATGACGCGATAATCTCTAACACACACACACACACACACACAGGTTCTGGGTGGAGGGGTTGACTGGAGCTTCCTCTGGGGGTGACTGTGTCAACACCCACTGTGCTGTCCTCTGTTTGCAAAGACACTGACAACCATGTGCTCTTATATACACAAAAGCAACTACACAATTGCAAAGAAGAAATATGTATACACAAAAATACTCACACACATGCACAAACATATACATAAACTCAAACGCACCCTCACACACCCGCACATACGCAAACATAAGCTCACACGACGCAACACAAACAAATACACACACAATTCGCTTGGTAGACCCCGGAAGGGTTATCCATATTGCGAAACCTGGGCCGGCGACTATATAGACCTGAGGTCAGAAGGTGGTTACTCAAAGGATTTCGACGATTATTGTCTGCAACAGCATCTTTCTCAATCTCTAATGATATTATACAACAGACATGAGGAAGAATTTATATTTTCTCTCTTCTCTTTCCGTCTTGTTCTTTTTAGTATTCTCTATTTTCCTTCTTTGTCATCTTGTATTTTTCTCTTCCTCCTCTTTATTTTTTTTCTTATATTGTATCTCTCATTCTTGTTTTTTCTTCCTATTCTCCTCTTGCCTTTTTATGTTCCCTGTGGTTTAAAATTTACGGTTCTTGTTATTATTGTTTTTTTTCTTCATGTTAATTTTTTCGCCTCTCCCATATTTTTTTTATTTATCATCTTATTATTTTTGTACTTCTTGTTCTTGATTCTTTTTCTTTAACGTTTTCTTCACCTTCTTCCCCTTCTCCTTGATATTCTTCCACATGTTCTGTTTAATATATATAAATATATATATATATATATATATATATATATATATATATATATATATATATATATATATATATATATATATATATATATATATATATATATATATATATATATATATATATATATATATATATATATATATTTTTTTTTCACATGACTCCCGCCACACACACACAAACAGCCTTTAGGGGGGTGGGCAGTGAAACAGTGTTGTACTGTTCATCGCTTCACACCCAAAAACCTCATTTCAAGTAGTATCCCCTGAGCCATGGGTTAGTTAAGACGTCATCTCCATCCTCTCCCTCCTGAAAGGGGGTGGGACACCACACCACACAGAGTCCTCCACCACCATACCGTCCTGTGAACAGTCGTCGACAAGAGACTAAGCTTGTTAACCTAGGTTGTTATCCCCGTGGAAATATCACTTGTGGATGCCTGGTTGCGACAAGAGCAATCCAGGCTGGCCTATCAAACCTAGAGTAAATGGTTAATCAATTCACGCTTACAGAGTTCTCCTGCACGACACCCGTCTACAGTGACCGTGATCGACACGAGACTAAGTGTGTTAACCTAGGTTTGTTATCCCCGTGGAAATATCACGTGTGGAAGCCTGGTTCCGACAGAAGCAATCCAGGCTGGTCTATTGCAACTAAATGGTTAATTCAAGTCACCCTTACCAGTTCTCCTGCACGACACCCGTCTACAGTGACTGTCAGTGACGCGAGACTATGTGTGGTAACCCAAGAGTACCTTTTGTTGTTATGGCCGTGGAAAGAAGTTATTGTGATGAAGCCTGGTTGTAACAAAGCAATCCAGACTGGCAGTAAATATATCACTTGAAGAGTTAAGGCTCTGTTAAGTCATACCCACAGTAAAGTAATCACATGTGTCCCCAAGTTGGAAATTCCCTGTTTTAGAAGATTAATTTTATTACAGCGTGAACGTGAGCAAATCATATATCCATGCAAATTGTAAATCATTGTATGGAAGCTTGACAAATAAATGTAAGTGCAATTATCTGCCGTATCTGTGATCCTATCTTATTATTACTAAAGGTGATGACTGATTGGTTATGACAAAGTATAACCAATAACTTAGATGGATGTTGAAAATGAAATGAATTCATTAAATCATCATTTATCAAGTATAAATCATGGAATGTCGAGTGGTGGAGTGAACTTCTACGTAGATACGCCATAATCTCCTGTAAGTAATCACTGTGAAGGTATCGAACTCTACGGTAAGAAATAAGAAATACGACATATTATTATCTTTATATAATATAATCCACTCATACTACCACCGATCCACCCCAAAACCATGACAATTGGCACCCGAAGAGGGACACAGACCGCGGATAATTGCACTCTTGTCAGCAGTTTGTGCAAACGCATATATTGTACTACGAAATGATTACTAGTACATTTGAGGGGACTCTAAGAAATTTTGAATCTGAAGTTAAAGGTGGAAAATATAGAAGCAGAAGAGGACTTGTGATGTTTGCCACAACCAGTGACGGAGGGCGAGTTCTACCTGCACTCCTGTGGCCTCTCACAGTGATCCCCGAACCCTTGAGAGGGTGGCGGCGGACATTGTGGTCAGCAATCCAGTTCCACATGAGCCAGCTGATTCAGTACGAGGCGGTGGACTGCACACCCAAGGGTGAGTGACGGGAAGAGTACCTCCACACCCTTGGGGGTCCTCATCAACGGAGGGACCCAGTTCCACCTCAGCCTCCCGATTCACTACGAGGCGGTGGACAGTAAACCTAAGGGTGAGTGATGGACAGATTACATCCTCATCTTGGTGGACTTCAGCGTGAGGTGGTGGACAGTAGACCCAAGGGTGAGTGATGGGCAGAGTACACCCTCACCTTGGGGGTCCTCAGCGACAGAGGGACCCAGTTCCACATCAGCCGGCTGGAGGAGTTCTTCTCTTCACCACCCGGGGAAGTTCATTCGACATTGCAGAGCGTGTCTAGGACCTGACCTATGTGTGGGAGTGTCCATATGTTCCGGTCAACTCGAACCTCCACGCATCTGACGACTCTTCAAATGTTATGTAAACCTTTTCACACCTCCCTACATTTAAGAACATAACACGACACCTGTACCACCTAAACAATGTCTACATACCCTACACTACACGACACGTTGCTGTAACATAAATGTAGCGTGTTTACGCTTAACATGAACTATTGCTCGGGAATTGTCACCCTCGCCTCGGAGTTTTCCTCCAGCCTGAAAATCTAAAGTAAATGTTGAGGTTTTCCCTCAGTGGCGATTGGCGACTACATCCTGTTGCAGTGTTAGTGTCACACACACACCACAGTGTGAATGTTGAATTGTGTGTCTGGGCTAGGCATTCTCTTGATTGTATACAGGTGCTGAAATTTTTATTCTCCGAAGAAAAATTTTTCTTAGTAGGGGCGATTGTCATGGGTTGCGTTAGGCTTACCCACGCAACCAACTCCAAAGTTTGTTTTACTGGAGATAAGACGCCCGGCGAGGCATAACTGGGACATGTATTTTTCATTAGTTTATGTTAGCCAGCCTTTAGGGGGGTGGGCAGTGAAACAGTGTTGTACTGTTCATCGCTTCACACCCAAAAACCTCATTTTAAGTAGTATCCCCTGAGCCATGGTTTAGTTAAGACGTCGTCTCCATCCTCTCCCTCCTGAAGGGGGGCGGGACACCACACCACACAGAGTCCTCCACCGCCACTCCGTCCTGTGAACCGTCGTCGACACGAGACTAAGCTTGTTAACCTAGGTTGTTATCCCCGTGGAAATATCACGTGTGGATGCCTGGTTGTGACAAGAGCAATCCAGGCTGGCCTATGAAACCTACAGTAAATGGTTAATCAATTCACGCTTACAGAGTTCTCCTGCACGACACCCGTCTATAGTGACCGTGATCGACACGAGACTAAGTGTGTTAACCTAGGTTTGTTATCCCCGTGGAAATATCACGTGTGGAAGCCTGGTTGCGACAGAAGCAATCCAGGCTGGTCTATTGCAACTAAATGGTTAATTCAAGTCACGCTTACCAGTTCTCCTGCACGACACCCGTCTACAGTGACTGTCAGTGACGCGAGACTATGTGTGGTAACCCAAGAGTACCTTTAGTTGTTATGGCCGTGGAAAGAAGTTATTGTGATGAAGCCTGTTGTAACAAAGCAACCAGGCTGGCAGTAAAAGTATCACTTGAAGAATTAAGGCTCTGTTAAGTCATACCCACAGTAGAGTAATCACATATGTCCCCAAGTTGGAAATTCCCTGTTTTAGAAGATTAATTTTATTACAGCGTGAACGTGAGTGACTCATATATCCATGCAAATTGTAAATCATTGTATGGAAGCTTGACAAATAAATGTAAGTGCAATTATCTGCCGTATCTGTGATCCTATCTTATTATTACTAAAGGTGATGACTGATTGGTTATGACAAAGTATAACCAATAACTTAGATGGATGTTGAAAATTAAATGAATTCATTAAATCATCATTTATCAAGTATAAATCATGGAATGTCGAGTGGTGGAGTGAACTTCTACGTAGATACGCCATAATCTCCTGTAAGTAATCACTGTGAAGGTATCGAACTCTACGGTAAGAAATAAGAAATACGACATATTATTATCTTTATATAATATAATCCACTCATACTACCACCGATCCACCCCAAAACCATGACAATTGGGACACAGACCGCGGATAATTGCACTCTTGTCAGCAGTTTGTGCAAACGCATATATTGTACTACGAAATGATTACTAGTACATTTGAGGGGACTCTAAGAAATTTTGAATCTGAAGTTAAAGGTGGAAAATATAGAAGCAGAAGAGGACTTGTGATGTTTGCCACAACCAGTGACGGAGGGCGAGTTCTACCTGCACTCCTGTGGCCTCTCACAGTGATCCCCGAACCCTTGAGAGGGTGGCGGCGGACATTGTGGTCAGCAATCCAGTTCCACATGAGCCAGCTGATTCAGTACGAGGCGGTGGACTGCACACCCAAGGGTGAGTGACGGGAAGAGTACCTCCACACCCTTGGGGGTCCTCATCAACGGAGGGACCCAGTTCCACCTCAGCCTCCCGATTCACTACGAGGCGGTGGACAGTAAACCTAAGGGTGAGTGATGGACAGATTACATCCTCATCTTGGTGGACTTCAGCGTGAGGTGGTGGACAGTAGACCCAAGGGTGAGTGATGGGCAGAGTACACCCTCACCTTGGGGGTCCTCAGCGACAGAGGGACCCAGTTCCACATCAGCCGGCTGGAGGAGTTCTTCTCTTCACCACCCGGGGAAGTTCATTCGACATTGCAGAGCGTGTCTAGGACCTGACCTATGTGTGGGAGTGTCCATATGTTCCGGTCAACTCGAACCTCCACGCATCTGACGACTCTTCAAATGTTATGTAAACCTTTTCACACCTCCCTACATTTAAGAACATAACACGACACCTGTACCACCTAAACAATGTCTACATACCCTACACTACACGACACGTTGCTGTAACATAAATGTAGCGTGTTTACGCTTAACATGAACTATTGCTCGGGAATTGTCACCCTCGCCTCGGAGTTTTCCTCCAGCCTGAAAATCTAAAGTAAATGTTGAGGTTTTCCCTCAGTGGCGATTGGCGACTACATCCTGTTGCAGTGTTAGTGTCACACACACACCACAGTGTGAATGTTGAATTGTGTGTCTGGGCTAGGCATTCTCTTGATTGTATACAGGTGCTGAAATTTTTATTCTCCGAAGAAAAATTTTTCTTAGTAGGGGCGATTGTCATGGGTTGCGTTAGGCTTACCCACGCAACCAACTCCAAAGTTTGTTTTACCAGAGATAAGACGCCCGGCGAGGCATAACTGGGACATGTATTTTTCAATTAGTGTATGTCAGCCAGCCTTTAGGGGGGTGGGCAGTGAAACAGTGTTGTACTGTTCATTGCTTCACACCCAAAAACCTCATTTTAAGTAGTATCCCCTGAGCCATGGGTTAGTTAAGACGTCGCCTCCAGCCTCTCCCTCCTGAAGGGGGGGCGGGACACCACTCCACACAGAGTCCTCCACCGCACTCCGTCCTGTGAACCGTCGTCGACACGAGACTAAGCGTGTTAACCTAGGTTTGTTATCCCCGTGGAAATATCACGTGTGGATGCCTGGTTGCGACAAGAGCAATCCAGGCTGGCCTATCAAACCTACAGTAAATGGTTAATTAATTCACGCTTACAGAGTTCTCCTGCACGACACCCGTCTACCGTGACCGTGATCGACACGAGACTAAGTGTGTTAACCTAGGTTTGTTATCCCCGTGGAAATATCACTTGTGGAAGCCTGGTTGCGACAAAGGCAATCCAGGCTGGTCTATTGCACCTAATGGTTAATTCAAGTCACGCTTACCAGTTCTACTTGCCGCGACAACCGTCCACAGTGACTGTCAGTGACGCGAGACTATGTGTGGTAACCCAAGAGTACCTTTTTGTTGTTATGGCCGTGGGAAGAAGTTCTTGTGATGAAGCCTGGTTGCAACAAAAGCAATCCAGGCTGGCAGTAAATGTATCACTTGAAGAATTAAGGCTCTGTTAAGTTATACCCATAGTAGAGTAATCACATGTGTCCCCAAGTTAAAATTTTCTTTTAGAAGATTAATTTTATTACAGCGTGAACGTGAGTAAATCATATATCCATGCAAATTGTAAATCATCGTATGGAAGCTTGACAAATAAATGTAAGTGCAATTATCTGCCCGTATCTGTGATCCTATCTTATTATTACTAAAGGTAATGACTGATTGGTTATGACATAGTATAACCAATAACTTAGATGGATGTTGAAAATTAAATGAATTCATTAAATCATCATTTATCAAGTATAAATCATGGAATGTCGAGTGGTGGAGTGAACTTCTACGTAGATACGCCATAATCTCCTGTAAGTAATCAGTGTGAAGGTATCGAACTCTACGGTAAGAAATAAGAAATACGACTTATTATTATCTTTATATAATATAATCCACTCATACTACCACCGATCCACCCCAAGACCATGACAGTTACTTTATAGCCACTCCTGCTGTATCTATCAGAACTCAACCAGTGTAGGGCTTCCTTCCTTCGCCTCCTCCTTCCACTTTTTACTCTCTTTTATGTTTTTTTCTTTAATCGCGGCTGTTGTAGATCCCGTTCACGTTTCACACACAGGCGCAACATATAGAAAATGAGACAGTTACAACTACAAATAATAATAATAACAATAATAATAATTATAATAATAATAATAATAATAATAATAATAATAATAATAATAATAATAATGTTGATAATACGTTTCTCGAAAGGATGATTACTGTACTCTTGCCGTTACTGTGGCTTTGCTGATAAACAAACCCAATTTATTTATCTGGTTCAACATCATAGAAAATCAAGAATAATACTCTCCTCCTGTCACTGCTCATTCTCGCTGGTGTGACATGTGGTGTTTCCCTTCCCCAATAATGACTCGAGTATAAAGTACAGTTTATCTCTTATTACTTCACAGAAATGAATTATAACTGATTTTTTTGTGTGAATGTTTGTGTTGACATATTTTAGTTACATTACAGGTTTAATTAATACTGCCGATTTTCGGTGTGTGTTAGTTATAATAATGTAACAATAACAAGTCACACATTGCCAGGTGTCACTGTAGCTGTACTGATGTTTCTGGAAGAGCTAAGGCCATGGGTAGCAACTGAGTATAGTGGCGTGAGAGTGTTGGTAAGTCAGTACGACCAGAGAAGAACCACCTGAATTAACCACTTAACGCCTTATTAAAATGGATAAAGTAGTACCAGCCATGTATATTATATATATCATATACAATTGAAATTACCAAGATAATTCATATTTATGACCTTTAGTAATATGAATAAACAAGAGTTGTAATAAAATCTACTACTAACAGTATGTGGAAGGTGGGAAGGCACCACTAACGGTAAAGACTCGTACTACAATGCAGGTGGGAGGGCTACTGCTGTAAACAAGGTAGAGGAGACTCACAAACAGTATAGAGGAGAGGTGGGAGGAGACTCAGCTGTGGAAGAAAGTGGGACTCTGACAGTAGAAGAGAGGTGAGAGAGGAGACACTGCTATGGAGGAGACTCACTAACAGTAGAGGAAAGGTGGTAGAAGACTCACTAACAGTAAAGAAGTGGTGGAGGAGACTCACTAACAGTATAGGAGAGATTGAGACTCACTGACAGTAGAGAAGGTGGTGAAGACTCACTAACAGTAGAAGACAGGTGGAGGAGACTCACTAACAGTATAGGAGAGGTGGGAGGAGACTCACTAACAGTGGAGGGGAGAGGTGGTGAGACTCACTAACAGTGAGGAAGGCGGTGGGAGGAGACTCACTAACAGTATAGGAGAGAGGTGGGAGAGCTCTAACGTGGTGATGAAGACTTGGTGGGAGGGCTCATAGGAGGGTGGAGGAGACACTCAGTGATAGGAGAGGTGGGAGGAGACTCACTAACAGCAAACGAAGAATGGGAGGAGACTCATAACAGTGAGGAGAGGTGGGAGGAGACACACTAACAGTAGAGGGAAAGATGTTGGGGACTCACACATGTAGTAGAAGAGAGGTGAGAGGCTCACTAACAGCAAGGAGAAGGTGGGAGGAGACTCACTGTGAGAGAGGTGAAGGCTCACTAACAAGGGAGGTTGGGAGGAGACTCACTAACAGCAAACGAAAGTGAAGACAAACAGTAGAGGAGAGGTGAGAGGGACTCACTAACAGTAGAGGAGAGGTGGAGATGCCCTGTAGAGGAAGGTGTAAGGGCTCTCTGAGTGGGAAAAAGGAGGGTGGAGGACTCACCCAGTGAAGGTGGGAGGAGACTCTAACAGTAGAGGAGGTGGGGAGACTCTAACAGTAGAGGGAGGTGGAGGAGACTCACTAACAGTGAAGGTGGAGAGACTCACTAACAGTAGAGGATGGGTAGGAGGACTCCTACAGTAGAGGAGGTGGGAGGAGGCTCTAATAGAGAGGTGATCACTAACAGTAGAGGATAGGTGGAGAGGAGACTCACTAACAGTGAAAGAGAGGTGGTAGGAGAGTCCTAACAGTAGAGGAGGGTGGTAGGAGAGTCACTACAGTAGAGATGAAGAGACTCATAACAGTAGAAAGAGGTGGTAGGAGAGTCACTAACAGTAGAGGAGAGGTGGGGAGGCTCACTAACAGTAGAGGAGAGGTGGGAGACTCACTAACAGTGGAGGAGGGGTGGGAGGAGACTCACTAACAGTAGAGGAGAGGGTGGTGGGAGGAGTCACTAACAGTGAGAGGAGAGGTGGGAGGAGACTCACTAACAGTAGAGGAGAGGTGGGAGACTCACTAACAGTGGAGGAGGGTGGGAGGAGACTCACTAACAGTAAGGGAAGGTGGTAGGAGAGTCACTAACAGTAGAGGAGAGGTGGGAGGAGACTCACTAACAGTAGAGGAGAGGTGGTAGGAGAGTCACTAACAGTAGAGGATAGGTGGAAGGAGACTCACTAACAGTAGAAGAGAGGTGGTAGGAGAGTCACTAACAGTAGAGGAGAGGTGGGAGGAGACTCACTAACAATAGAGGAGAGGTGGCAGGAGACTCATTAACAGTACAGGAGTGGTGTGAGGAGACTCACTAACAGTAAACGAAAGGTGAGAGGAGACTCATAAACAGTATAGGAGAGGTGGAGAGGGGGAAGGAGACTCCTAAACAGTAGAAGAAAGATGGGAGGAGACTCAATAACAGTAAACGAAAGGTGGGAGGAGACTCATAAGCAGTAAAGGAGAGGTGGAGAGGTGGGGAGGAGACTCACTAACAGTAGAAGAGTGGTGGGGAGGAGACTCACCAGTGAAGGATAGGTGGAGAGGGAGACTCACTAACAGTAGAGGGAGGTGGGAGGAGACTCACTAACAGTAGGGGATGGGTGGGAGAGACTCACTAACAGTGGGGAGAGGTGGAGAGGGGGAGACTCACTAACAGTAGAGGATAGGTGGAGAGAGAGACTCACTAACAGTAGAGAGGTGGGAGGAGACTCACTAACAGTAGATGATAGGTGGGAGGAGACTCACTAACAGTAGAGGAGAGGTGGAGGGGAGGACTCACTACAGTGGAGGATAGGTGGGAGGAGACTCACTAACAGTAGAGGAGAGGTGGGGAGATTCACTAACAGTCGAGGCAGGGTGAGGAGACTCACTAACAGTAAGGATAGGTGGAGAGGAGGAGACTCTCAACAGTAGAGGAGAGGTGGGAGGAGACTCACTAACAGTAGATGATAGGTGGGAGGAGACTCATAACAGTAGATGAAGGTGAGGGGAGGAGACTCATAACAGTAGAAAAAGGGTGGGAGGAGACCATTAACAGTAGAAGAGGTGGGAGGAGAATCACTAACAGTGAGAGAAGGTGGGAGGACTAACTAAAAACGAAAGGTGGGAGGAGACTCACTAACAATAGAGAGAGGTGGCAGAGACTCATTAACAGTAGAGGAAAGGTGGTAGGAGACTCACTAACAGTAGAAGAGGTGGGAGGAGACTGACTAACAGCAAACGAAAGGTGGGAGGAGACTCATAAACAGTAGAGGAGAGGTGGGAGGAGTCTCACTAACAATAGAGGAGAGGTGGCAGGAGACTCATAAACAGTACAGGAGTGGGTGAGGAGAGTCACAGTGGGAGAGGTGGAACGAGACTCACTAACAGTAGGGATAGGTGGAAG
Source organism: Homarus americanus (assembly GCF_018991925.1). Classification (NCBI taxonomy): domain Eukaryota; kingdom Metazoa; phylum Arthropoda; class Malacostraca; order Decapoda; family Nephropidae; genus Homarus; species Homarus americanus. The sequence continues at coordinate 85,424 of NW_024726919.1, read as the reverse complement.
GAGCTCACTAACAGTAGAGGGTGGGAGGAGACTCACTAACAGTAAACAGAAGGTGAGAGGAGACTCAAAAAACAGTTATAGGAGAGGTGAGAGGAGGAGACTCAAACAGTAGAAGAAAGATGGGAGGAGACTCACTAACAGTAAACGAAAGGGTGGGCGGAGACTCATAAACAGTAAAGGAGAGGTGGGAGAGGAGAGACTCACTAATAGTAGAAGAGTGGTGGGAGGAGACTCACTAACAGTAGGAGAGAGGTGGAGAGGAGGAGGAGCTCAATAACAGTAGAGAGGAGGTGGTAGGAAACTCACTAACAGTAGAGAGAGGTGGGAGGAGACTCACTAACAGTAGAAAAGAGGTGGTGGGAGACTCACTAACAGTAGAGGAGAGGTGGGAGGAGACTTACTAACAGTAGAAGAAAGGTGGGAGGAGACTCACTAACAGTAGAGGAGAGGTGGAGGTGGGAGGAGACTCAATAAGATGAGAAGAGGTGGTAGAGAGCTCACTAACAGTAGAGGGAGAGGTGGGAGGACTCACTAACATTAGAAAAGAGGTGGTGAGACTCACTAACAGTATAGGAGAGGTGGGAAGAGACTCACTAACAGTAGAGGAAAGGTGGTAGAAGACTCACTAACAGTAGAAGACAGGTGGGAGGAGACTCACTAACAGCAAACGAAAGGTGAGAGGAGACTCATAAACAGTAGAGGAGAGGTGGGAGGAGACTCACTAACAGTAGAGGAAAGGTGTTAGGAGACTCACTGACAGTAGAAGAGAGGTGAGAGGAGACGCACTAACAGCAAACGAAAGGTGGGAGGAGACTCATAAACAGTAGAGGAAAGGTGGTAGAAGACTCACTAACAGTAAAAGACAGGTGGGAGGAGACTCACTAACAGTATAGGAGAGGTGGGAGGAGACTCACTGACAGTAGAGGAAAGGTGGTAGAAGACTCACTAACAGTAGAAGACAGGTGGGAGGAGACTCACTAACAGTATAGGAGAGGTGGGAGGAGACTCACTAACAGTAGAGGAGAGGTGGTAGAAGACTCACTAACAGTAGAAGACAGGTGGGAGGAGACCCACTAACAGTATAGGAGAGGTGGGAGGAGACTCACTAACAGTAGAGGAAAGGTGGTAGAAGACTCACTAACAGTAGAAGACAGGTGGGAGGAGACTCACTAACAGTATAGGAGAGGTGGGAGGAGACACACTAACAGTATAGGAGAGGTGGGAGGAGACTCACTAACAGCAAACGAAAGGTGAGAGGAGACTCATAAACAGTAGAGGAGAGGTGGGAGGAGACACACTAACAGTAGAGGAAAGGTGTTAGGAGACTCACTGACAGTAGAAGAGAGGTGAGAGGAGACTCACTAACAGCAAACGAAAGGTGGGAGGAGACTCATAAACAGTAGAGGAGAGGTGAGAGGAGACTCACTAACAGTAGAGGAGAGGTGGGAGGAGACTCACTAACAGCAAACGAAAGGTGAGAGGAGACTCATAAACAGTAGAGGAGAGGTGAGAGGAGACTCACTAACAGTAGAGGAGAGGTGGGAGGAGACACACTAACAGTAGAGGAAAGGTGTAAGGAGACTCACTGACAGTAGAAGAGAGGTGAGAGGAGACTCACTAACAGCAAACGAAAGGTGGGAGGAGACTCATAAACAGTAGAGGAGAGGTGGGAGGAGACTCACTAACAGTACAGGAGAGGTGGGAGGAGACTCACTAACAGTAGAGCAGAGGTGGGAGGAGACTCACTAACAGTGAGGAGAGAGGTGGGAGGAGACTCACTAACAGTAGAGGAGAGGAGGGAGGAGAATCACTAACAGTAGAGGAGAGGTGGGAGGAGACCACTAACAGTAGAGGAGAGGTGGAGGGGAGGAGACTCACTAACAGTAGAAGGGTGGGAGGAGACCAATAACAGTAAACGAAAGGTTGGAGGAGACTCATAAACATTATAGGAGAGGTGGAGAGGAAGGAGACTCACAAACAGTAGAGATGATGGGAGGAGACTCAATAACAGTAAACGAAGGGGTTGGAGAGACTCATAAACAGTAAAGAGAGAGGTGGAGAGGGGGAGGAGACTCACTAACAGTAGAGAAGAGGTGGGAGGAGACTTACTAACAGTAGAGGAGAGGTGGGAGGAGACTTTAACAGTAGAGGAAAGGTGGTAGAAGACTCACTAACAGTCGAGGTGGGGTGGGAGGAGACTCACCAACAGTAGAGGAGAGGTGGTAGGAGACTCACTAACAGTAGAGGAGAGGAGGGAGGAGAATCACTAACAGTAGAGGAGAGGTGGAGAGGGGGAGGAGACTCACTAACAGTAGAGAAGAGGTGGGAGGAGACTTACTAACAGTAGAGGAGAGGTGGGAGGAGACTTTAACAGTAGAGGAAAGGTGGTAGAAGACTCACTAACAGTCGAGGTGGGGTGGGAGGAGACTCACCAACAGTAGAGGAGTGGTGGGAGGAGACTCACCAACAGTAGAGGAGAGGTGGGAGGAGACTCACCAACAGTAGAGGAGTTGTGGGAGGAGACTCACTAACTTCCAATAGAAATATAAGTTCACTTGAAGATTAACCTCCAGTTTATTTCTACCTAACCTAACCTAACCTAACCCCCCCCTGCAGCGTTCGGATGATACACCATGTAAAATAACTTGGGAGGTAATCTAAAAGTGATTCACATATTAATAATGTTGTTTTTTAACTATTTAACGAACATTATTAGATTTCTGGTCATAAAGACGGGTTCTTCAAACAATTACACGGACGCTTCATGAATACCACAACATCCGCCCACTTATCTGTGGACACCTGATAAACTGTGGCGTCATCACTAATCAACGAGGGAGATAGCAGGTGATTTTCTCTCCTTCTCTTGGTCTACCTGCCGTCTCCACCCAGCCCTGGTCCTTCATGGCGTTCAAGCAATAAACGTTCGATCCCTCACCTAGACACACACACGCCACACACGGATTCTAATATCGAACTTTTTTACGTCATCCGGGTGGGGGGGGGAGGGAGCGTAGCGGGGGGGGAGGGAGATGATCGGGGGTAAGGGGGTCTCGTGGTTTGTCTTGAGGGCGGAGATGGGTGGAGGGTGAAGGGGGGTTGTTCATTGCTTGGCGGCTGAGGTGTGTACACACTGTAAACCTGCCGCTAGACAGGTCACACGTGTACATTTGCAGACCAGTAGACGTTCATATGTATACATAAACCGACCAATAGATTACCATATGTGTGCGTTAAACAACAAGAAGACGACATATTGTGTACATAAGTCACTCAGCACCGATCAATGTGTACAAATGCTCATGAGAAGACGATCACATGTGTACAGTACATACAGTAATCTCATAGTCGAAAGCTCACACTTTTGTCCAATTTCCAATAAAATGGTTTCTCAAATCCAAGAAATTTTGCTACAATTTTCTGAGAATAAATTAATAAATAAATAAATAAATGTATTAATTAATTAATTAATTAATAAAATTCAAATCAATCGCTATGAGTAAATTCTTCAATATATTTTTCAGTGTCGCCGAATGATCTTTCAAGAGAGGTGTACTGTACCTAGCCCGCGAATCGTGATTTCTCAAAGGTTATTGACATTCTTGATTGTGAGGTCTAGACGCATATCTAACATGTCATGCATGAAGACGTCTTGTCTCACTCTACAACCCACCGCTTGCCCCGCTTGAATCTTGGGATGACTGTGGCACTGTAACCTAAGTACCGTGATATCCGTGGTGCCGTAACTTAAGCCCTGTTATATACGTGGTGCTGTAACCTAAGTACCGAGATGTCCGTGGACCCATAACTTAAGTGTCGTGATGTCCGTGTTGCCGTAACTTACGTACCGTCATGCTCATGGTGCTGTAACCTAAGTATAGTGTGTCCGAGGTGCTGTAACTTAAGTAACGTTATGTCCGTGGTGCCGTAACTTAAGTACCGTGATGTCCGTGGTGGTGTAACCTAAACACAGTGATGTCCGTGGTGCTGTAAATTAAGTACCGTGATGTCCGTGGTGCTGTAAATTAGGTACCGTGATGTCCGTGGTGCTGTTACTGAAGTACCGTGATGTCCGTGGTGCTGTAACCTAAGTACCGTGATGTCCGTGGTGCCGTAACTTAAGTACCGTGATATCTGTGGTGATGTAACCTAAATACGGTGATGTCCGTAGTATTCTAACCGTGGCATTATAACATAGCTATCGTGTGCATGAGGGGCTGTAACCTAATACCCATGGTGTCTATGGCTCTGTAACCTAAGTACCATTATGTCCGTGGCGCTGTAACTTAAGTACCTTGAAGTAATATAAGTGCCGTGATGACTATGGTGCCATACCCAAGTTCATAACGTCCATAGCACCATACTCAAGTACCATAACCAAGCACCTTAACGTTCGTGGCACTATAACCACGTACCATAACGTCCTTAGCACCATACTCAAGTACCATAACCAAGCACCTTAACGTTCGTGGCACTATAACCACGTACCATACCGTCCTTAGCACCATACTCAAGTACCATAACCAAGCACCTTAACGTTCGTGGCACTATAACCACGTACCATAACGTCCTGAGCACCATACTCAAGTACCATAACTAAGTGCCTAAACGCCCGTGGCACTATAACTAAGTACCTTAACGTCCGTGGTACCATATAACCAAGTACCTTAACGTCCGTAGCACTATAACCAAGTACCGTAACGTCCGTAGCTCCAGGAGGTCATCGAAGGTGGTTACAACTAAGTCAGATTTAAGAGACCAAACAACCTTGAATAATAAAAATGATTTAAGTGATTTAACACACACACACACACACACACACACACACACACACACACACAAGATAAGTTACTTTTACAGAAGGTCATGAACCCGTGTGTTTGGTTCTCACCGTTTATTTATCGTTGATATTTGGAAGAAAAATTAGAAAATGGAAGAAAAAAATAAAATTAGAATAAGAAAAAAAGAGGAAAAGAAGAGAATGAGGGATAAGAGATAATTGCCCTCGGACAGATGGTGGATGAGAGAGTGTGTGTGTTTTGGGGTCATCAAGGTGTGCGCCATCATCTTTAAAGGCTCACAGCTTAATGGTATAAACAAAGGAGCTCACTTCACTATTCACACTGAACGTCACTATTTTAAATGAAGAGATTTTCCCTTCCGGCTGACCTCATTACTGCCAGCCAACCTACCAGCACTGGCTGTGGCCACACTCACTCCCTCTAGTACTTCTTGTCCACCTTGACTACCTGTAGTGTTTATGGCCACGGTTGATTCACTTTTGGTAGTACTTGTGGCCACAGTAAACATACGTCACATACTTATACTGTACAGGATACAGCGCACCCAGAGCATTCCCAGTCCACCCATCAGTGCTGCATCCACACTGTTCTCACTGAGTCATCGGTCATATGGGACACATTAATTTCTTGCATATAATTAACATCAAATTTACGCGACGCAAAGAGAGCTAGTTTATCTGGTTCTTCTGATAGAAAGAGAGAGAGGTTTGCTGGTATTGGTTACTAATGAATAAAGATAAAGGGCGAGGGAAGGAAAGAGGAAGGGAAGGAGGGGTAAGGAAGGCGAGGGGTGAGAGAGGTGGATATAGGGAAGGATGAAGGGTAAATGAAGGAAAGAGAAAGGGAAGGAAGGATAGGGAAGGAGGGCAAGAGTGAAACGGATGTGGGGGTGAAGTGTGAATGAAAGAAAGAGGAAGGAAGGGAGGGAGGGAGGGGTAGGGATGGAGGGGGAGAAAGAATGGGATGTAGGGAGGGATGAAGGGTGAAAGAAGGAAAGTGGAAGGGAGGGAAGGATAGGAAAGGAGGGCAAGAGTGAGACGGATGTGTGGGTGAAGGGTGAATGAAAAAAAGAGGAAGGGAGGGAGATAGGGGTAGGGACGGAGGGGGAGAAAGAATGTGATGTAGGGAGGGATAAAGCACGTTCATCTCCCGCCCCTCTGAGATGATGACCATCTCACCGGACGTAGATAGTAGAGAGTAGGCAGCAACCAAACAGGGAGGTACTACTGCCTGGGAAGATATTGGAAACACCATGTAATGTCTAATGGTGGACCCTGCTGTCATATGGCATCACGAAAATTGTGACCAAGTCTCAGGCTGCTTATCTGACTTTCTGCCTCATTTACACACAATTGCAGGGTCTCAATTGTTTCTCTTACCATTGACAACACAACATACTATATATAATTTCTCACTCTAGACAATTTTTATGAAGTTTTACATTTCTGGTTCTTTATTGTTATTATTATTATTATTATTATTATTATTATTATTATTATTATTATTATTATTATTATTATTATAAGCAGAATCGCCGCCCTCTGGGCGGCTCATTCGCTAGGCCACGGTAGGACGCCACCTTCCGTGAGGCTCCACATTGTCTCACTGTTCAGTCCCCAAAACTTCTTCTTCCATCAATAGTTCATTAATGGTGTATGTAAGTTCCATCATGTTTTTCACTACAATGGTACAGAAAAGTATATTTTTATAGCATAAAACTGTTATTATTTTATTGTCTAATCATCACTACATATATCATCATCCATCATCACTACATATAACACCATCCATCATCACTACATGTAACACCACCCATCATCACTACATATAACAATATCCATCATCACTACATATAACATCATCCATCATCACTACATATAACACCATCCATCATCACTACATATAACATCATCCATCATCACTACATATAACACCATCCATCATCATTACATAAAACACCATCCATCATCACTACATATAACACCACCCATCATCACTAGATATAACACCATCCATCATCACTACATATAACACCATCCATCATCACTACATATAACACCATCCATCATCACTACATATAACATCATCCATCATCACTACATATAACACCATCCATCATCACTACATATAACACCATCCATCATCACTACATATAACATCATCCATCATCCTCATCCACATATAACATCATCCATCATCACACTATAACACATCCATCATCACTACATATAACATCATCCATCATCACTACATATAACACCATCCATCATCACTACATATAACACCATCCATCATCACTACATATAACACCATCCATCATCACTACAGATCGGTAAAGAAGTTTCCGAGATTCTCGTGCGGAAACACTCGGTAGGACGCCACCCTCCGGGAGGCTCCAGATTGTCTCACTGTTCAGTCCCCAAAACTTCTTCTTCCATCAATAGTTCATTAACGGTGTATGTAAGTTCCATCATGTTTTTCACTACAACGGTACAGCAAAGTATATTTTTTTAGCATTAAACTGTTATTATTTTACTGTCTAATCATCAGTACATATAACACCACCCATCATCACTACATATAGCATCATCCATCATCACTACATATAACATCATCCATCATCACTACATATAACATCATCCATCATCACTACATATAACACCATCCATCATCACTACATATAACATCATCCATCATCACTACATATAACACCATCCGTATCACTATATAAACTTTACACCCATCATCACTACATATAACACTACCCATCATCACTGCATATAACACCTCCATCATCACTATATATAACATCATCCATCATCATCACATATAACACCATCCATCATCACTACATATAACACCACCCATCATCACTATATATAACATCATCCATCATCACTATATATAACATCATCCATCATCACTACATATAACACCATCCATCATCACTACATATAACACCATCCATCATCACTACATATAACACCATCTATCATCACTATATATAACATCATCCATCATCACTACATATAACACCATCCATCATCACTACATATAACACCATCCATCATCACTACATATATAACACTACATATAACACCATCATCACCCATATAACACCATCCATCATCACTACATATAACACCATCCATCATCACTACATATAACACCATCCATCATCACTACATATAACACCATCCATACTACATATCATCCATCATCACTATATAACACCATCCATCATCACTACATATAACACCATCCATCATCACTACATATAACACCATCCATCATCACTACAGATCGGTAAAGTAGTTTCCGAGATTCTCGTGCGGACACACACGGTAGGACGCCACCCTCCTGGAGGCTCCAGATTGTCTCACTGTAGTGTATTAAGGTAGACCACATTTTTGGTTTTGCCATTAGGAGCAAGTATGTACAGATTTTTGCCAGTTCCCACTCTGGAGCATCCAACATAGAACTGTCCATGAGAGAAGCAAGGAAACACTTGCTATCCATGCCAAGTTTGGTCCGGGTTGCTCATTCGCTAGGCCACGGTAGGACGCCACCCTCCGGGAGGCTCCACATTGTCTCACTGTTCAGTCCCCAAAACTTCTTCTTCCATCAATAGTTCATTAACGGTGTATGTAAGTTCCATCATGTTTTTCACTACAACGGTACAGCAAAGTATATTTTTTTAGCATTAAACTGTTATTATTTTACTGTCTAATCATCAGTACATATAACACCACCCATCATCACTACATATAGCATCATCCATCATCACTACATATAACACCATCCATCATCACTACAGATCGGTAAAGTAGTTTCCGAGATTCTCATGCGGACACACAAACACACAAACACACAGACAGACATAGGTACTTCTTTGTTTAATATATATATATATATATATATATATATATATATATATATATATATATATATATATATATATATATATTATTATTATTATTATTATTATTATTATTATTATTATTATTATTGTTATTATATCCCCCTCCCCCCGACCCTGATGTGCCTGGGTGGTCTAATCCTTGTAAAAAAAAATAAAAAATGACCGGGACGGTCGCCGAGGAGGAGGGGGGACAGGGGAGGAGAGAGGGCGAGGGAGAAGGCACAGCGAGGGAGAAGGCACAGCGAGGGAGAAGGCACAGCGAGGGAGAAGGAAGGGTGGGGGAGGAAGGAAAGCGCATGAGGAGTGAGGGCGAGGAGGGAGGGAGGGAGGGAGGGAGGGAGAGGTAGAAGAAGGGCGGAAGGACAAGTGTAACTAACAGGTGTAACATACGAGTACTCGTAAAGGTGTAACGAACTGGTGTAACGTTCAGGTATAACGAACTGGTGTAGCGTTCAGGTGTAACGAACTGGTGTAGCGTTCAGGTATAACGAACTGTTGCAACGTTCAGGTATAACGAACTGTTGCAACGTTCAGGTGTAACGAACTGGTGTAGCGTTCAGGTGTAACGAACTGGTGTAACGTTCAGGTGTAACGAACTGGTGTAACGTTCAGGTATAACGAACTGTTGCAACGTTCAGGTATAACGAACTGGTGTAACGTTCAGGTGTAACGAACTGGTGTAACGTTCAGGTATAACGAACTGGTGTAACGTTCAGGTATAACGAACTGGTGTAACGTTCAGGTATAACGAACTGTTGCAACGTTCAGGTGTAACGAACTAGTGTAACGTTCAGGTATAACGAACTGGTGTAACGTTCAGGTATAACGAACTGGTGTAACGTTCAGGTATAACGAACTGTTGCAACGTTCAGGTATAACGAACTGGTGTAACGTTCAGGTGTAACGAACTGGTGTAACGTTCAGGTGTAACGAACTGTTGCAACGTTCAGGTGTAACGAACTGGTGTAACGTTCAGGTATAACGAACTGGTGTAACGTTCAGGTATAACGAACTGTTGCAACGTTCAGGTGTAACGAACTGGTGTAATGTAAAGGTGTAACGAACTGCTGTAATTTTTTTTTTTTTATTGGGCACCCCCCTACATCCTTGTGTAAGGTGCAGCGTAGAAGCGTTTACAGTGCCCAACAGGGAAGCATGCTAAGTTCATGCTTGCCTTTATGTCTCACGAGTTAAGGGAGTAGAAGCCTGAAGAGTCAAGGGCGTAGAAGCCTGAAGAGTCTGTGGTTTATGTCATCAAGTTATTGGAAGCTCCAACAACTTTCCCTGAATACGAATTCGCAACTTTCGACTTACAACAGGTACCTACTTTACTGCTAGGTGAACAGGGACTAGGGGGCTAGGAAGTAAGTCCAAACAACTTCCACCGGCCCGGGAATCGAACCCGTGACATCTCACTTGCGAGGCAAGAACGGTACCGCTCCTACCACCGGTCCCCCGAACTGGTGTAATTAACTGGTGTAACGATTTGGTGTAACGATCAGGTGTAACGAACTGGTGTAACGATCAGGTGTAACGAACTGGTGTTATGATCAGGAGTAACGAACTGGTGTAACGAACTGGTGTAACGAACTGGTGTAACGAACAGGTGTAACGAGCTGGTGTCACGATCAGGTGTAATGAACTGGTGTAACGATCAGGTGTAACGAACTGATGTAATGATCAGGAGTAACGAACTGGTGTAATGAACTAGTGTAACGATTAGGTGTAAAGAACTGATGTAACGATCAGGTGTAACGATTAGGTGTAACGAACTGATGTAACGATCAGGTGTAACGAACTGGTGTAATGTAAAGGTGTAACGAAGTGCTGTAAGATCAGGTGTAACGAACTGGTGTAACGATTATGTGTACCGAACTGATGTAATGGTCAGGTGTTACGAACTGGTGTAACAAACTGGTGTAACGATTACGTGTAACGAACTGATGTAACGGTCAGGTGTAACGAACTGGTGTAGCGAACTGGTGTAACGATTCGGTGTACCGAACTGGTGAAGCTATAAGAAGTAACTAAGACGTGTAACTAACTGGTGTAACGAAAAAGTTTAACGAACAGGTGTTACATGAAGGTATAACATAAAGGTGCAGTGAACAGTCGTATAGAACTTGTCTAATATAAAGGTGTAACGAACTGGTATAACTCACATGGGTTTTACCCTTTTTTTACCAAGTGGGTTATTGTACAAGGTGTGTTGTTGAAACAAGTGGGTTATTGTACAAGGTGTGTTGTTGAAACAAGTGGGTTATTGTACAAGGTGTGTTGTTGAAACAAGTGGGTTATTGTACAAGGTGTGTTGTTGAAACAAGTGGGTTATTGTACAAGGTGTGTTGTTGAAACAAGTGGGTTTATTGTACAGGTGTGTTGTTGAAACAAGTTGGTTATTGTAGGTGTGTTGTTGAAACAAGTGAGTTATTGTGCAATGTGTTGTTGAAACAAGTGTGTGAAACAAGTGAGGTGTGTTGTTGAAACAAGTGGGTACTGTACAGGTGTGTTGTTGAAACAAGTGAGTTATTGTACCAAGGATGTGCTAGTGAAGCAAGTAGGTTATTGTACAAGGTGTGTTGTTGTTGAAACAAGTAGTTAATGCAAGTGTGTTATTTGAAAACAAAGTGAGGTTATTGTACAAGGTGTGTTGTTGAAACAAGTGGGTTGTACAAGATGTGTTTATTGGGCCGTGGGTTATTATACAAGGTGTTGTTAGGCGTGAGTTATTGTACAAGGTGTGTTGTTTGAAACAAAGTGGGTTATTGTACAAAATTGTGTTGTTAGAAATGAAATGGGTTATTATTACAGGTGTGTTGTTGAAACAAGTGGAGTTGTGTACAAGGTGTGCTGTTGAAACAAGTGGGTTATTGTACAAAATTGTGTTGTTGAAACAAGTTGGTTATTGTACAAGGTGTGCTGTTGAAACAAGTGGGTTATTATTACAAGGTGTTAACTGTTGAAACAAGTGGGTTATTGTACAAGGTGTGTTATTGAAACAAGTGGGTTTGTACAAGGTGTGTTGTTGAAACAAGTTGGTTATTGTACAAGGTGTGTTGTTGAAACAAGTGGGTTATTGTACAAGGTGTGTTGTTGAAACAAGTTGGTTATTGTACAAGGTGTGTTGTTGAAACAAGTGGGTTATTGTACAAGGTGTGTTGTTGAAACAAGTGGGTTATTGTACAAGGTGTGTTGTTGAAACAAGTGGGTTATTGTACAAGGTGTGTTGTTGAAACAAGTGGGTTATTGTACAAGGTGTGTTGTTGAAACAAGTGGGTTATTGTACAATTGTACAAGGTGTGTTGTTGAAACAAGTGGGTTATTGTACAAGGTGTGTTGTTGAAACAAGTGGGTTATTGTACAAGGTGTGTTGTTGAAACAAGTGGTTATTGTACAAGGTGTGTTGTTGAAACAAGTGGGTTATTGTACAAGGTGTGTTGTTGAAACAAGTGGGTTATTGTACAAGGTGTGTTGTTGAAACAAGTGGGTTATTGTACAAGGTGTGTTGTTGAAACAAGTGGGTTATTGTACAAGGTGTGTTGTTGAAACAAGTGGTTATTGTACAAGGTGTGTTGTTGAAACAAGTGGGTTATTGTACAAGGTGTGTTGTTGAAACAAGTGGGTTATTGTACAAGGTGTGTTGTTGAAACAAGTGGGTTATTGTACAAGGTGTGTTGTTGAAACAAGTTGGTTATTGTACAAGGTGTGTTGTTGAAACAAGTGAGTTATTGTACAAGGTGTGTTGTTGAAACAAGTGGGTTATTGTACAAGGTGTGTTGTTGAAACAAGTGGGTTATTGTACAAGGTGTGTTGTTGAACCAAGTGTGTTATTGTACAAGGTGTGTTGTTGAAACAAGTGGGTTATTGTGCAAGGTGTGTTGTTGAAACAAGTGGGTTATGTACAAGGTGTGTGTTGTTGAAACAAGTGGGTTGTACAAGGTGTGTTGTTGAAACAAGTGGGTTATGTACAAGGTGTGTTGTTGAAACAAGTGGGTTTATTGTACAAGGTGTGTTGTTGAAACAAGTGGGTTATGTACAAGGTGTGTTGTTGCCAGTGGGTTATTGTACAAGGTGTGTTGTTGAAACAAGTGGGTTATTGTACAAGGTGTGTTTGTTGAAACAAGTGGTTATTGTACAAGGTGTGTTGTTGAAACAAGTGGGTTGTGTACAAGGTGTGTTGTTGAAACAAGTGGGTTATGTACAAGGTGTGTTGTTGAAACAAGTTGGTTATTGTACAAGGTGTGTTGTTGAAACAAGTGGGTTATGTACAAGGTGTGTTGTTGAAACAAGTGGGTTATTGTACAAGGTGTGTTGTTGAAACAAGTTGGTTATTGTACAAGGTGTGTTGTTGAAACAAGTGGGTTATTGTACAAGGTGTGTTGTTGAAACAAGTGGTTATTGTACAAGGTGTGTTGTTGAAACAAGGGGTTATGTACAAGGTGTGTTGTTGAACCAAGTGGGTTATTGTACAAGGTGTGTTGTTGAAACAAGTGGGTTATTGTACAAGGTGTGTTTTGAAACAAGTGGGTTATTGTACAAGGTGTGTTGTTGAAACAAGTGGGTTATGTACAAGGTGTGTTGTTGAAACAAGTGGGTTATTATTGCAAGGTGTGTTGTTGAAACAAGTTGGTTATTGTACAGGTGTGTTGTTGAAACAAGTGGGTTATGTACAAGGTGTGTTGTTGAAACAAGTGGGTTATTGTACAAGGTGTGTTGTTGAAACAGTGGGTTATTGTACAAGGTGTGTTGTTGACAAGTGGGTTATTGTACAAGGTGTGTTGTTGAAACAAGTGGGTTATTGTACAGGTGTGTTGTTGAACCAAGTGGGTTATTGTAAAGGTGTTTGTTGAAACAAGTGGGTTATTGTACAAGGTGTGTTGTTGAAACAAGTGGTTATTGTACAAGGTGTGTTGTTGAAACAAGTGGGTTATTGACAAGGTGTGTTGTTGAAACAAGTGGGTTATTGTACAAGGTGTGTTGTTGAAACAAGTGGGTTGTGTACAAGGTGTGTTGTTGAAACAAGTGGGTTGTGTTACAAGGTGTGTTGTTGAAACAAGTGGGTTATTGTACAAGGTGTGTTGTTGAACCAAGTGGGTATTGTACAAGGTGTGTTGTTGAAACAAGTTGGTTATTGTACAAGGTGTGTTGTTGAACCAAGTGGGTTATTGTACAGGTGTGTTGTTGAAACAAGTGGGTTATTGTACAAGGTGTGTTGTTGAAACAAGTGGGTTATTGTACAAGGTGTGTTGTTGAAACAAGTTGGTTATTGTACAAGGTGTGTTGTTGAAACAAGTGGGTTATTGTACAAGGTGTGTTGTTGAAACAAGTTGGTTATTGTACAAGGTGTGTGTTGTTGAAACAAGTGAGTTATTGTACAAGGTGTGTTGTTGAGAACAAGTGGGTTATTGTACAAGGTGTGTTGTTGAACCAAGTGGGTTATTGTACAAGGTGTGTTGTTGAACAAGTGGGTTATTGTACAAGGTGTGTTGTTGAACCAAGTGGGTTGTACTGGGTGTGTTGTTGAAACAAGTGGGTTATTGTACAAGGTGTGTTGTTGAAACAAGTGGGTTATTGTACGGGTGTGTTGTTGAAACAAGTGTGTTACTACACTGTTGTCCAGTTTGATCAGAATCAGTGGAGAAGATGAGGATTTACTGCAAAATATTAATCCTAAATATATATCCTGTGTTGAGGTTAACTGCATTACTGGCCACCAGGCCATCACTTCTTGGTGAGTGACAAAACCAGTAGGTAGTAGGTAAGTAGGCAACTACCAAACAGGGAGGTACTACTGCCTGGGAAGATATTGGAAGCATAATGTGTTGTCTAATGGTAGACCCTGCTGCCATATGGCATCACGAAAATTGTGACCAAGTCCTAAGTTGCTGATCTGACTTTCTGCCCCATTTACACACAATTGCAGGGTCTCAATTGTTTCTCTTACCATTGACAACACAACATACATATATTGTTTCTCACTATTGATTTTTTTTTCATTTCTGTATGGTTATTATTATTATTATTATATTATTTTATTATTTTAGTTTTAATTTTGTATTTTATAATTTAAATTTTATTTACTATGATTTATAATTATTAATATTATTAGTACATTTTCTCCCCCCAGGCCCTGATGTGGGTCAGTGACCTGTGCCCGGGTGGGCTAATCCCCAAAAAATAAAAAAATAAAAATAAAAAAAAAAATATATATATATTTTGCACCGCTTAAACTGCCACCGCTTAGTTGTGTTCTGACCTTGCTAGAGGAAAGGTCGGTGATGACTTAACCCCAGGGGATTAATTGTCAGTAATGACTAGTTCTAGTTGTGAGCAGGGCTGTGCCCAATTCTGAGGGCTGTGTTGGTGGCCGAGTTAGTGAGTTAGTGAAGGTCAAGGAGGAAAACTATAAATCAAAGGAAGTGATTGTGAGGATGAAGGAGGAAGACACGAGACAAGGAAAGCTCGTGTCTGACGAAGACACAGGCGAATGGATGGTTGTGAGGAGAGGAACCACCAAACTGGTGTTAAGAAAAGACACCAAGGAAATGAAAACAGCTAAGTGTAAATACTCTTTTAGTCCTTTGATAGACAGATTGGATGATAGGAGAGTCAGGAACAGGGCTGACAAGGAAGGTAAAAAAAACTTTAATTGTTGGCGATTCCAAGTTATAGTAACTGGATAGAGCTTCCTGTGCTAAAAATAAAAATAGGATACGAGTGTGTTTGCCAGGAGCTGGGGTGGGGGATATAGTTGATAGAATGGACAATATCTTGTCTGGTGTAAAGGCCAGGGACTTAGGGATAGAAATCGCCGCCTCATCAGGATCTTATAAAAGGAAAGTCAAGAACCACGGCTTTCCGAGGAATAACAAACAACTGTTCGAGATTGACATCTCTTTACTGTAAAAATAACACAAAACTCGGACACCACTCAAACAAACATAAATAACAATTACGGGAGTCAAACAATTATGAGAATCAAACAATTAATGGAGTCAAACAATTAATGGAATCAAATAATTCAGAGAATCAAACAATTATGGGAGTCGAACAATTAAGGAGTCAAACAATTAATGGAATCAAACAATGAACAGATATTTCCTACGACAGCGGCCCTGGGGAAGGTTCAGGAAAGCAGTGATCCGCTATGGGGGAGGTCAAGTCAGCTCCTCACTTGTTCTCGGCGGCCGATGTCTTGCTACACAGGAGAAACACCGGGGCACAGACGGTGGAGAAAGTGGCGATGACGTGGCAGCCGCGGTAGTCATTGGGGTAGGTGTCCGGAGATTGACAGTCTATTTGTGAAGGTCTGGGGAAACAGCCCACGAGTCCAGAGCCTCAGATGAGAACACAACCAGAATTTGGACGAGCATCGGGGAGGTGTAGCTGTGGTGCTTACTGGGTAGTGTCTGGGTGCGTCACGAGGCAGCAGCGACCTTCTCACCTCCGTCTACCCCTAAATGGGGGATGCGAATAAGCAAGCGGGTGGAGAACAATCATCCTACTCTTTACCGCCCTTACACAGCTCCCAACAAAAAATCTACTGTAAGGTAGTTTAAAACTTAAGATTAGTGCACAAAGCATAATCATCCTACAACAAATGTTTAAATACACATAGCAAAATAATGAAGGGTCACATTAAAAGAATAGGTGGTAACTTGATGTCCAAAACGTAAGGCCGTATCAAGGAACTGCACGTGGGATCCACTTCAGTCCAGGTTTAAGTTTGGGCCTATTTCCAGTCGTAGAGGATTCTTCTATCCCGTCAGGTGTTATCAGTAACTGGCAACCGAGATCATCCGAGTCTTGCGCCTGAACTTCACAGGAACTCAGGTAGGGCTCGACTGACTCCAGCTTGGGAACGTCGTCAAGGACACGAGCAATGTGGGTCCTGCAATTATATTTCCTTAACAAATTAGCTTGATGTAATTTGGTTCTTAGAGGAAGGGGGTGAGAACGGTCCAACAAAATCTATAACGAGAAAATGTTTCTGTAATGACGGGTAAGGGTTCAAGTGGAACAGGACGGACTCTACCCTTGGCGGAAACTGATCACAACCCCACAAAAAACTCTACTATCCTCTCCCATACCTGGCCAGTAAAACTGATCAGCAATCTTTCTATAAGTTTTCCTGCGAGAACAGTGACTTACTAGAGGGCTCTTGTGAGCTACAGAGAGAATGTTACTACGACAATCAGCAGGGATATCAAGTAAAAACCGACCTACTTTGGTTGGTCGCTTGGATGACTCACAAGACCTGTGTAACAGACCATTAATACAAACAAACTTGTAAACAGACCCATCTCTAACCTGATCCTCCTCCCTGTAAGTCACCTTCTCCCTTACCCGCATCAGAGTGGTACACGAGGCTTGAAGCTTGGCGAACTCCTTGGGCGTCACAGTCAGTGGCAACAAATTCGGCAGAATCAGGGAATGCAGTTGTTTCACCTTCGCCGACCGTGTTTCCACAGCCTGGACCTTTGCTGGAGGTGTGGTGGCGTGTGAGGGTGGCGAGGGGACGTCGGCAGGTAGCGAGGCGACGTCGGCAGGTGGCGAGGAGACTGGCGCTGGTGGCGAGGAGAGTTTTAAGGGTTCCGGGTCGTTAGGGTCACGAACTCCGGGAACATTACCAATGAGAACACTAGCGAATTTAATGGGAGCTCTTACCACATTAGACCATCCAGTGAAATAGGGGCAACGCAGGTAGCACCTAACAACAGGGAACTGGTCAACACGACCTAAATAATCGGCGACACTAACCTTCGAGCAGCTGGAGATGTCAGCGTCAGGCAGGGCTTCCTCAGAGACAATAATGCACGAGCATCCGGTGTCCCTGATGAAAGAAGATGCTCAAGACCCATTGATTGCTCCGCTGACACAATAACGAGGACAGCTCCTGTCTTTCAAACAGAATCCGACTGTCATGGTTTTGGGGTGGATCGGTCCACCAAAATGAATCGGTGGTGGTAGGAGTGGATTATATTATATAAAGATAATAATATGTCGTATTTCTTATTTCTTACCGTAGAGTCCGATAACTTCACACTGATTACTTACAGGAGATTATGGCGTATCTACGTAGAAGTTCACTCCACCACTCGACATTCCATGATTTATACTTGATAAATGATGATTTAATGAATTCATTTAATTTTCAACATCCATCTAAGTCACTGGTTATACTTTGTCATAACCAATCAGTCTTCTTTGTAAGATAGGATCACAGATACGGGCAGATAATTGCACTTACATTTAATTGTCAAGCTTCCATACAATGATTTACAATTTGCATGGATATATGATTCACTCGTTCACGCTGTAATAAAATTAAGCTTCTAAAGAGAATTTTAACTTGGGGACACATGTGATTATGGGTATAACTTAACAGAGCCTTAATTCTTCAAGTGATACATTTACTGCCAGCCTGGATTGCTTTTGTTGCAACCAGGCTTCCGCACAAGAACTTCTTTCCACGGGCCACAGCAACAAAAAGTACTCTTGGGTTACCACACGTGATATTTCCACGGGGATAACAAACCTAGATTAACACACTTAGTCTCGTGTCGATCACGGTCACAGTAGACGGGTGTCGTGCAGGAGAACTCTGTAAGCGTGAATTGATTAACCATTTACTGTAGGTTTCATAGGCCAGCCTGGATTGCTCTTGTCACAACCAGGCATCCCACGTGATATTTACGGGGATAACAACCTAGGTTAACACGCTTAGTCTCTTGTCGACTGCTGTTGACAGGTGAGGTGGAGGACTCTGTGTGGTGTGGTGTCCCACCCTTTCAGGAGGATAGAGACGACGTCTTAACTAAACCATAGGTCAGGATACTACTTAAAATGGTTTTGGGTGTGAAGCGATGAACAGTACAACACTGTTTGCCACCCCTCTAAAGGCTGGCTGACATACACTAATTGAAAAATACATGTCCCAGTTATGCCTCGCCGGGCGTCTTATCTCCGGTAAAACAAACTTTGGAGTTGGTTGCGTGGGTAAGCCTAACGCAACCCATGACACCGACCTTGCAGTTGGGCTGATGAGTGTCAGTAGATTTGAAGGCGCAGGGATTCCTGGGACAGCGAGAACGAATTTGCCCTTCTTCTCCGCAGCTGTGACACCGCACGGCTGGTGAACTACTCTTCTCTACTCCTGTGAATAGTTTCTTGGAGGTCGGAGGCTTCGTGTTCTTCTCTACAGGAAGGGAAGACTTGGGGTAGGCGTTGCGAGCGGACGCCCAGTTGTCAGCAAGTTCTACAGCTTCTCCAAGCGTCGCTGGCCGGTGTTCCTTGATGAAAATTCTTAAGTCTGGAGGTAGAAGACAAAAACTGATCTAATATCATGAAGTTAGAGACAGACTCAAAGGTTTCCTCAACCTCTGACGCCTCTAGCCATTGTTGAAACAAACGACCCAGGTGGATCGAAAACTGCTGGTATGTTTCTCCTGCTCTAATCTTCGTTCTGCGGAAATCCACACGATAACCATCAGAAGTCTTGTTAAATCCTCGCAAGAGACCTTGCTTCAACAAAGAGTAATCTCTAGTGATGTCGGCAGACAGGGACGTATAAATCTCTACCGGTTTCCCACTCAGTAGGCTACCCAACCTTACAGCATAGCTATCTTGGTCCACACCAAGCAGCTCGACTAGCCTAACAAGGTAGAAGGCGATGTCATCTCCTTCACGATAAACAGGCAGACTGGGTGATACCACATTATCCTGTATAAGGCCAGAGGATTCTGGTCTACTTGAAGCTAGTTCTAGGTCCTTTTCTGCCTGCAACTTAGCTAATTCGAACTCTCTTTCTCTCTCGATGTTACGTTCTTCTCTCGCTCTCTCTTTCTGACGTTCCTCTCTCTCCTTGTTCCGCTCATCTCTCTCGGCAGTCTGTTGGGTAGTCACATACCGACCAATCTCAGCACCTGTCAGACCCAGGGCCTTTCAACTTGACCTTTCAACTCCTCAAAATTAGACATAATGATATGAAAGGCCAAGACAAAGAAAAAAAATAACCAATTTACTCACATGGTAACCACTTAGTGGCTCAATCAAACCAATAAATGATTTGATCCAACTGGAGAAAACCTTGCTTCGCACCCAGTCCCGTTGAATCACCTCAGGGAAAAGAAACCGCACCAGATGAAACAACAACAAAATGCTATGACAGCATCCACAGTGCACCCCAACCAACACTAATAATCTTCCCTAGTACAAGGGAGAGCAACAAACTTAGCACAATAGAAGGAAGGGATAAGCACAGAACAACACTTACTTCGGGCCGGGGCAGCGCGCACACCGCGACTTACAACAAACACCGGAACGAATGTTAGCCCTCGGAAACCAAGGTCAGAGACACTCCTGGCAAGTTCGCCACTTGTAAAGGCCTGGGACTTAGGGATAGAAATCCCTTGCCAGCCTAATCAGGATCTTATAAAAGGAAAGTCAAGAACCACGGCTTTCCCAGGGATAACAAACAACCGTTCGAGATTGACATCTCTTTACTATAAAAATAACACAAAACTCGGACACCACTCAAACAAACATCAAATAACAATTACGGGAGTCAAACAATTATGAGAATCAAACAATTAATGAAGTCTAACAATTAAGGGAATCAAACAATTAATGGAATCAACAATTAATGGAATTAAATAATTAAGAGAATCAGACAATTATGGGAGTCAAACAATTAAGGATTCAAACAATTTATCGAATCAAACAATGAACAGATATTTCCTACGGCAGCGGCCCTGGGGAAGGTTCTGGAAAGCAGTGATCCGCTCTCACGGGGGTAAAGGTCAAGTCAGCTCCTCACTTGTTCTCGGCGGCCGATGTCTTGCTACACAGGAGAAACACTGGGGCACAGACGGTGGAGAAAGTGGCAATGACGTAGGAGCCGCGGTAGTGAAGGGGTAGGTGTCCGGAGATTGACAGTCGATTTGTGAGGTCTGGGGAAATAGCCCACGAGTCCAGAGCCTCAGATGAGAACACAACCTTAATTTGGACAAGCAGTGGGGAGGTGTAGCTGTGGTGCTAACTGGGTAGTGTCTGGGTGTGTCACGAGGCAGCAGCGACCTTGTCACCTCAGTTTCCCCCCATCCGAGTGGGGACGCTACAAGAGGGGACGCTAACAAGCAAGGGGGACGCGAACAAGCAAGCTGGCCGCAAACAATCATCCTGCTCGTTACCGCCCTTACATCTAGTAATGGAAACAAACCCATTATCTGCCACAGTGCAGGAGGCAATGATATTATTGTACGGAAGAAGGCTATTGGTAGGAGAATAAATTGTGGTGAAGTTTACCTCCGAGATTATTTTAAGTTATTGGCCAGTAGGTTTAAGACCGAGATAAGAAAAGCAAAGAGGAATAATTAACTTAAGGTAGAAAGGGAGGCGAAGTCAAACCTCAAGGGATTCTTTCAAATGTATCAAACTAAAACACGAGACAAGGTTGGACCAATACAGTCAGGTACCGGCGAGCTAACGGATAACAAAGGATAAATGAGCAATAATCTGAACAGTTATTTTTCATCAGTTTTCACCACCGAAAATTTAAACATGATACTTCGAGACACCGACTATATATAGAGATAGTGAAGAAAATACATTAAGCGAGATAATAGTGACTAGTAACGATGTTAATAAGCAAATAGACAAGCTGAGGCCTAATAAGTAACCATGTCCCAATGAGATATTTGCCAGAGTATTAAGGAAATATAAGGAAGAGCTTAGTATGCCATTAGCAAATTTGTTTAACATGTCATTAAAAACGGGTGTATTACTAGAATCCTGGAGGATAACAAATGTCATACCGATTTTCAAGAATGAAGATAGATCACTATTCTTAAACTACCGTCCAATCAGCTTAACATCAATTGTAGGCAAATTGCTGTAAGCAATAATTTCAAACTATTCGAAATCACCTGAAGAAACACAAGTTGATCAATGATTCTAAACATGGCTTCATAAGTGGGCGTTCATGACTGACTAATCTATTAACATTCTTTCCAGCTGTTTTCGAATTAGTGGACGACGGGCACGATTATGATGTGGTATATCTCGACTTTAGCAAAGCCTTCGACTGAGTCCCCCACGAAAGACTGATGAGAAAAGTGTAGGTTCATGGCATTGGAGGAGATATTCTAAACTGGATAAGGGCGTGGTTATACGACAGGAAACAGCGAGTAAGCATTAAGGGCACTAAATCCCATTGGGGTAACGTTACTAGTGGAGTACCCCAAGGCTCAGTACTTACCATTATTATTTTTTATATACATAAACGACATAGATATATGTGTAGACAGCAACATAAGTAAATTTGTCGATGGCACTAAAATAGGGCGTGTAATTAAATATGAAGAGGACTCTGCAAAACTGCAGAAGGATCTAAACAAATTTTTTGAATGGTCTGAAAAATGGCAGCTGAAATTTTATATGAATAAATGTAAAGTACTTAGTCTTGGAGATGTATACAGAGAAACCAGATATCAGATGAACAACGTTGTTACAGAAAAATCCGACTGAGAGAAAGATTTAAGACTAATGATAAGTAGGAATCTTAAACCAAGTCAACAATGTGTATTTGCTCGAAACAAGGCTAACAAAGTATTTGGGTTCATACAAAGGAGTGTTAGTTACAAGCCTAACGAGGCTATCCTAAAACTATATCTTTCACTTGTAAGACCTTACTTGGATTGCGCAATTCAATTCTGGTCACCGTACTACAGAGTGGATATAGAATCCCTAGAATGAATTCAGAGGAGAATGACAAGACTATTCCCGGGCATTAGGAACCTTTGAGACAGGTTAAGGCATCTTAATTTGGACTCTCGATAGACGTAGAGTGAGGGACGATATGATCGAAGTATATAAATGGAAGTCAGGGCTGAACAAAGGTGATATAACAAAGGTACTCAAACTTTCCAACCAGGAGCGAACTCGTAGCAATGATTTTAAATCAGTCAAAATTTAGATTTAGGCGCGAAATAGGTAAAACATTGGTTTAGAAATAGAAGTGGATCAGCTGAACAAGTTACCAAACATCATCATTAAATACGAATACTCTGGATACCTTCAAACTTAGGTTGGATGGATATCTGAGCGATAGGGGTTGGGTGTAAACGGGACTGCCCAGTATGGGCCAATATGCCCGCTGCAGTTTCCTTCATACTTATGTTATTATGTTCTTATGTGTTGTAGTTCCAAGTATGTTGTTGTACAATGTACCTAGTGTGTTGTCGTACCAAGTGTGGTGTTGTACCAAGTATGTTAATGTATCAAGTGTGTTGTTGCACCAAGTGTGTTGTTGTACCAAGTGTGTTGGTGTATCAAGTGTATTTGTACCAAAGGTGTTGTTTTACCAACTGTGTTGTTGCACCAAGTGTATTGTTGTTTCAAGTGGGTTGCTGCACCAAGTGTGGTGTTGTACCAAGAGTGTTGTTGTACCAAGTATGTTGCTGTACCAAGTGTGTTTTTGTACCAGGTGTGTTGTACTAGGTGTGTTGTTGTACCAAATGTGTTATTATACTAGGTGTGTTGTTGCACCAAGTGTGATGCTGTATCAAGAGTGTCGTTACACCAAGTGTGTTGTTTTACCAGGTATTGTAACGAAATAAGTTATTATTTCCTTTTATTTCTATTTACTTACCGTCGCGAGCACCGGTCATCTTAATTCTGTTGGTTGTAGCACTTGTGAGTCCGTTACCCCCCACTATTATAACTTTCATTGACCTTCCCTTTTCACACCTCTGTGACCTCGAGTTTTTGCTGTTCCTAAATCAATACCAATATCCCTACACTAATGATGCTAGCATCGTTCCCTTAGATGTGCTTGACTGTATGTGCTTCACCCCCTTCACCCATGGTGTTGACACAATACTCCTTCATATTGACCCTGATGCCTTTTCAACTATTGCTTTCCTGACTCTCCTGAAATTAACTCCAGCCTCATGATACAGTACCTCATTCCTTTTCCTAAATTATCCATAACATCAGCAGTATTCCCCTTCACTTAGAAACTCTTATAGATCAGAGTATATCTTTTATTGCCCACAAATTTGATGTACTTGGATTCTGAGACCAAACTCATTAACGATATTGAGCATTTGTATAACATCCCTAATAGGGTGTGTCATAGGAGGGAAGATCAGCTAAAACTAATGGCCCATCACTTTTTTGGTAGATTTTTGGTGTATATAAGCAAGAGAAATTTCCAGTTTCAATATTTTTGCAACCTTTTTGCTAAGTATTAAATTTGGCGTGAAATTTATCGAAAATCTAACGTACAGCTTTACTACAGTATTACAATTAAATAGTGAAATGACTTATTTTTGACTGGCCTTTTAAACCAACCAACAAATATTTTTTTTTCTGTTTCAGATTCTGATGTGCATTTATAAGTTGATAATATTTGCGATGGCTGCTTGTGTCAGATCGTGAGGAACCAAAATCCAGCCATCTCAGTCACTATCTGCCCAGAGAGAGCTCCTGAAGTCGGAGTTGCCTACATTGAGAGATGCTTTGAGATACGGTGGTTTAATCAGGCAAATCAGTGAAAAGAACCAAAGAACTTACACAAACAAAGACATTGCCAGTGATATGACCAAAGCTGTCTTGGCACAGTACACTCTGGCTAACGCTCAGTTCAAGCCTCCAGTCATAACAAGTCAGAAGAAGATTAGTGAGAGACTGCTAGCCAGTTGGGAAAAGGTAAGAGATATCTCTCTTGGGAGAGGAAAACTTGCAGTTAAGGGATAGCTTGCTGCTAACTGGACCAGTTATTTGACATAATTACTTGCAAGTGCCCAATTGTTCTCTGGTCCTGAGTTTGGATGCGATCGTGACTGTAAATCCGAGGCCCACATCTCCTGTATCGTGCAAGCGTGAACTGAAGATCTGCGATCGAATCCGGCATTTGTCAAAGCACAGAGAGAGAAGATCATAGTATAGGGGCTCTCATGATTTCTAGCCAAGATATTCCGGAGTCCATGAGACAGGAGGCTGCCACAGAGAGACAGAAGAGGAGAAGAGTTGCCGAGGAAAAGAGACTTGAGAAGGCCCAGGGTGAGGTAAAAAAGGCCGATGATTGGAGTCAAGCTGATTCAGAGTTTAATGACTTCCCCATGGCTGATCCGAGTGCTGACCAGGAGAATGGTGACTTTGTCCCTAACCCAGAATATAATGATCCCAAACCTTCCAGGCATAATATTCGAAATAGGAAAGATATCCCGAGCATAGCTCTGGCCAGCATTTGACACCACACTGGTCTCAGAGAAACTGCAGAGATAGCAACAGCTGCCTGGACTGACGGTGGTTTGATAACACCTGATGATGTTCACCTGGTGATAGATCATAACGAAGTAAGGAGAGCTCAGGAGAAACTTGTCAGTAACCTAGAAGAGGAGTTTGATAAGGGGATAAGAGAAAATGGAATCAATTGTTTGTTCTTTGATGGGAGAAGGGATGACACTAAAGTGTTCATGAAAGTTGGAGATTCTGACAAGTTGTCCCCCGCCATGGTGAAGGAGGAACACTACTCCTGCTGCAGTGAACCAGGAGGGAAGTATTTGTGGCATTTCACTCCAGAGAAAGATGACATCAGGAAACCAGCTGAGATAGTGGCAGATAACATTGTGAACTGGCTCAGAGAGGAACGTAGACCAGACCCTGCAGGCCATTGGAGGGGACAGCACCAACACGAACACAGGGTGGCAAGGGGGGGGTCATACAGTGGATAGAGCGGAAGATTGGGAGGAAGCTGGTCTGGATTGTTTGTGACCTCCACACCAACGAGTTGCCACTCAGACATCTGATCCAGGAGCTGGATGGCAAGACTCTTTCAAACAACAGATGGTCTGGTCCTCTTGGCAAGATGCTGGACTCTGCCACTGAGTTAGAAATAAATCCGAGCTTTGAAAAAATCACAGTTGGCCCTCCACTCGTTGAGCTTGCACATACTGTCATTGGCGACCTGAGTACTGACCAGTACAATGGTTACATGATTTGCAGTGCCATCAAAACTGGGGTCATGCCTGATAGACTTGCTTACCTGCAGATAGGTCCAGTCTCACATTCTAGGTGGCTCACAACGGCTCTCAGGTTCTGCAGAATTTGGGTCGCTCATCATAAACTGAAAGGGAAACAGCTTCACAACCTGAGACTTATTGTCCAATTCATCGTGAGTGTCTACTTGCCAAATTGGTTCAACACCAAGGTCAAGTCATCGTTCTCCGAAGGTCCGAGGCATGTTCTCTTCCAGCTTGAGCTCCTGAGGAGTCAGCCAAGGAAGGTTGTTCAGATTGTGGAGCAGACTGTGAGGAGATCTTCCTGGTATGCTCATCCTGAGGCAGTTCTGCAGACAATGCTCTGCAGTAAGGATGAGGAGGAGAGAAGAGTGGCAGTCAAAAAGATCTTGGATATGAGACTTATGAGAGGATCTGGGCATGACGAATCAGTTGGTGACGATTCCTTCAGGGTCAGGAAGACTCCTGAAGTCAATCTAGGTGCCAAGACCCTCACTGATCTCATAGATCTGGATAACATCCAGGCTGGCAGTGAGCCCCCTCTTACCTGCAGCCTCACCAATGTTCAAGTCAGAGCTTTCCTGGACAACCCCATGCATGTCCCTGCCTGGCCCTCGCACACCCAGAGTATAGAGCGTTGTGTACAGCAAGTGAGCGAGGCCAGCAGTCACGTGTACAGCCAGGAGAGGAGGGAAGGCTACATCCGAGCTCAGGTGGTCAGCAGGGAGGTGATGAGTAGAAACAGAAGCAAGAAAGACATGTTCTCTATGGTGTGCAGCAACACCGGGTCGTAGTAGTAAAACCGGTTTTGTATTTGATGATTTTGTTTTCTAAAGGAATATTAAATTTAATAAATGTGTCAAGATCATTCGTTTCACTATTCTGGATCATTTTCATCCTAATAAATTAACCTGATACATTTACTTTACTTTAAATAAGCTATTTAGTGGTGTTGGTAAAAGGGTGGGAATACTGAATTTTCATAAGATTTCAAGTTAAAATTTACCTAGCAAAAAATGAAAACTTTTCAAATCTGAAGATATCACATGATTCTGCACATAGAACTACATCATTAATACCATGGGCCGATTTTTCAAACTCAAAAAAAAAAAATTCGCCTCCTTATGACACACCCTAATGTGCAGCTTTGTAGGTAATTTTAATAATAATAATAATAATAATAATTAACGGTTTATTGAAAGAGCTTGGCAGCCAGAAGGCTGAAAATATACAGTTACATATTTGGGGAATGGGTTACGAATTACAAATAATATACAAGTGACATAAGTGACACAAATAAGACATATAGTAACTTAGATGGGGATCAGCTCAAACTACAGTTCATTTCAACATAGTGACAGTGTAGGGAGCAGTGTTTACTGGGAGTGAATACACTGATTTATTACATGTTATTGATAATTTTTACAATGGTTGGGACTGGGCTGTTCTTATAGCGATCAGTTCGTGCGCGTATGGGCTGGATGCGGTTGTGGTGTCGAACAGCAATTCTCGGACAGGGGATCTCAGGTGGTAGTAGGGGCCGGTGTCGGGGGTGGTGTAGAAGCTTCTTACCAAATTTGCAGATGAGGCCGTGGTGATGGTCAGTGAGAGTCGAAAGGGTCAGTGTGTTGAGCGCTTCTTGATATGTGGAGTAGGAAGGGGCTCCCTACAGCTGAAGACACGGTTTCGAAGTCTGCCAAAGGCTTCAGATGCACATCTGATCCGATGCTGAATCTCTTCATTGATGTCCGCGGTAGTGGACAGGTGGGAACCGAGATCCCGAAAGTGGGTAACTTTAGAGAGGGTATTACCGTTAAGCTGGATGGATGGTGGAAATGTGTCTGAACCAGGGGCAGGTTGAAAGAGAATCTGAGTCTTACGTACATTCACCTCAAGGTTAAAGTGTGCATACACATCTGCATAGGTGTTCAGGCTCTTCTGTAGATCGTGTTCAGTATGAACAACAAGAGTGAGGTGGTCTGCATACTGAAATTCAGTAATGGAAGCCGCCGAGACCTTTGTTCTTGCCTGAAGTCTTCTTATGTTGAAAATACCCCCCTTTACCCGGTGCTGGGTGTTCACCCCGCCGGCTAAATTGGCACTTGCACGATTAAGGAAGGCAGCCAAGAGAATAGAAAAGAGACTTGGTGTGAGTACATACCCTTATCTAACCCCCGTTTGTATGGAGAAGAACTCAGACTGGGTGCCGTTGTGCAGGACGCTGCCGTTCATGCCACCGTGGAGTTGCCTCACAATGGCGATGAATTTTGGTGGGCAGCTAAAACGGCAAATGCTTCCCTATTGACCTAGTCGAAGGCCTTGGTTAGGTCGATGAAAGCGATGGACAGGTCTTGACCCTGTTCTCTGCACTTTTCCTGTATCTGGCGGCAGCACAGATCATGTCAGTGGTGCCACGTGATGGTCTAAAGCCACATTGAGATTCTGGGAGGAAGGAATCTGTTTAGGAAGACTCAGGCGATAATGTTGCTAGCAACGGAGAGCAGCGAGATCCCGCTGTACTTGCCACAGTTTGTCCGGTCTCCCTTGTTCATATAAATATTGACAATAGAGCCGTCTTTAAATGCTTGGGGATTTCCTCCTTTTCCCATATATTCTCCAGGAGAGAGTGGAAACGGTTGGCAAGCAGAGGTCCTCCTGCTTTATACACCTTGGCTGGGATTCCATCAGGTCCTGAGGCTTTGTTATTTTTCATCTGATCGATGGCGGTAGCTACCTCATCCAGGGATGGAGGATGGCTGAGGTGAGTCAGCTCTGGATGCTGAAGGACCTGCTGGGTAGTCAGGACATCCACATCGGTGTTTCGGTTGAACAGTGACTTGTAGTGCTCTTTCCAGGGTTGAAGGAGGCCTTCATCATCTTTAATTATGAATATACCGTCACATGAGCGGGGGAGGGGGGGGGGTGCCACGAGTGATTGGCCAATAAAATGTTTTAATAGAATTGAAAAATTCGCGCACCTTGTGTTAATCTGCAAGTTTCTGCTGGACCCCCCACTTTCTTCTTGTGGAAGGTATCAGCTTTGGTCCGAGGCTGAGGGTTGTTGTGGCAGTCAGTAAAAGCAGCACGTTTATCATCAATGAGTACATTGATTGCCGGGTCATTTTCATCAAACCAGTCCTGGTGTATTCTTTTGATCTGGCCTAGGGTCTCTCTGCAGGTTTTTGTCATAACAGTGTTGAGAATATCCCATTCGGAACTGGGATTTGCGTTGTTTGCTGTTGGATTGTTTATAAGCCAATGTTCGAGCTGCTCTCTGAAAACATGTGCTACCGCTGGATCTTCTAGACGCTTTGTATTAAAAACTCTTCTGGAGGCTTGCTGCCTTCGCCATTTTGGGGCGACGTGAAGTGAGTGCTTTGCTCTGACGAGCCGATGATCAGTGTCACAGTGAACTGAGCCACACATGGCACGGGTGACGAGGACATCTCGGCGATCTCTTTCTCTGACAGTGAAGTAGTTAATGAGATGCCAGTGTTTGGATCGTGGGTGTTGCTACGAACCCTTGAACTTATCGGCCAGCCTAAGCAAGGTATTGGTGATAGTCAGGTTGTGTGCTGAGGAAGAGTAGGCCGTTGGGATTACACTTGCCGAGTCCATTTCTTCCTATGGTTCACTGCCAAATGTCAGCATCTCTACCAACTCTGACATTGAAGTCGCCAAGGAACACAACCTTATGTTCTCTGGGGATAGAGGTTAGCACTCTGTCGAGGTCGGAGTAAAAGGCCTCCTTAATGTCATCCTCTGCATCCAGTGTTGGGGTGTTAACTCTGATGAAAAAGGCATGACGTGAGTGTTTCAGTAGGACTCGAAGCGTCATGAGGCGCTCGTTGATCCCAACAGGCATTTGGCCTGTTCTAAGATGCGTTGAAGGCTGGCAAAGCCAACTCCAGAAATGCCATTTCTCTGCGCAGCAGACTTAACTTTCTAGAAGAAGGTATAGCCAGATCCCCGTTCTGTAAGTCAACCCTCGTCTGGGAGCCGGGACTCACTAATGGCTGCTATGTCGATGTTATACCTAGCCAGCTCTTTTGCCACAAGGGCGGTTTTTCTTTCAGGACACTCGTTTGTGCTAGTATCCAGAAGGGTCATGGCATTCCATGCAGCGTCCATAAGAGGTTGCATAGTTTGTTTTTATTTTGATCTGTGATTACGATTGTGTTTTCGACTGCCTAAGGATGACCTTACTGGGTGCGGTTGCCCAGACAAGTTGATTCATTAGGCAGGTTATGTTTAGGGCACGTTTTCTAGCCCCCTTCCCATGTGGGGTGAGCAAAGTGGCCCTTCGAAAGGGCTGCTCAGTCGCACAGACAGGACCGGATTGCATTGCTGCCTAGATTCCAGTGCATAAACGACCATCTTATCTGTGCTTCCCATGTAAGAGTTGTGAGTAGAGACTCCCGGCAGTCATCTCTGCCTGTGCCCGTCGCTACTTGTCCGTCGATATAGGACTTTTGGAGGTATAGGGGTTTTAGTGATGATGAGAGGTACGATGAGCTGGATTATGGCTGTGTGTAAGTTGATTTATATGGTAAGGCAGGAGCGCAGGCTGCAACTACACATCTTGGCTCTCCCTTTTCCTGATCCAGTGGTGCAAGTCCTGCAACGACTGGGGAGAGGGAGAGTTGCAATGGACTGCCGATAGCCCAGTTTGTTGATTTCCCCTTAGTAGCTTGTCCATCATGCATTGCCTTCGTCTGCCGGCGTAGTTGTTGGGTTCCCATGGTGGTCACCTCTTCCGCCAATACCGCCATTGGGGTCTTGTTGGAGCTCTGTAAGCATGTCTGCCTGATGCTGGGCTCAACCATAGATTTTTCGTTTGGGGTTTACTCCTGTAGCCTAATACCTACCAAGGTTAATCTCCAAGGCAGTGGGGCAATGGTTGGTAGGCGCCAGGACGTGTCCACATGCTAGTGGGCCTATGCACAGTCCCTCTGGGGCCCACTGCTACTCCGAGATCCCCTGCTGGTCTAGCCTGAGCCCACGAGGCACCCAGTGACCGTGTGTTGCCACGAGGAGGCAAAGTAGGAATCTTGATGTTTGAAGAGGCTGCGTACTGGCAGGGGAAGACTTCTGCAAGTAGCTTCCCTGTTCGCCACGACGGCTAGCCAGCATGGGTAGCTGAAAGCGAGAGGAAGTAAGCAGTGCTTGCACCTTAACACTAACTTAATGCTGCCACACTAGACGCATTTCACCACCCTCTGTGTGAACACACACACACACACACACACAGTAATAGTACCAACTTAGAACGCCCTAACATAACCCACGACACTAACACAACAAGATGAATGGTAGAGAAGAATGCAAGACACATAATGAACACGCAAAGACAACCCCGTAATTAAAGCGAGGAACGAAGCGGGGCTGTTACAGGACCTAGAGGGAAGATAAATATAGTCCTGGAAGAAGAGGAAACAGAGGGGTGAGGAGGATAGCTCAAAGGCGTTAGGCTTCCCTCGGGGGGATGCTGGCCCAGGATAGTGCCTCGCCTCTTCTGTTGTGTCCACATGTGTCACGCTGTCCTTTCTTTTACTCTCTCTCTCTCTCAGTACGGGTATGTTTTTAACTTGCTGAGAAATTAAACTTTGTCAAGAAGAAGTGACAGCCCAGTCTTAAACGCTTGATGTTTCTCGCGACAGATGGCGGACGATTAGTGTATCACTTTTAGAGTGATATATCAGAAGTCAGGTAAGGCAGAGGGGGGTGGGCTCACGGTAGCTCCTACACGCTCTGTGATATGGGACAAAGCCTTGAGGCCCTCCCCTTACCCACCCCATGATTGAAGTCATACTTTACTCAAGTTAATATTTAGTCCCCGTGGATCTAATGATTATGTCATTTCTTGGTCATGTAGTCCCCATAACCACTAATCACACCATTCTGTGGTGAAGTGTTTTTTTCCTAATTGGTGCCCAATAAAGTTGAAGTAATTACAAACTGAGTCTGATATTTCCCTCGAAAAAGGCACTCGAAGCCAAGAAGTAATACCTTTTTTGAACGCAGATAGGAAACGGCTGTTAAAGACAGTAACGCATGTTTTATTACTCTTCGTGTCACTGAGTGTTGGGGAGGAGCGTCAGTTACGTCAAGGATACACACGCTGTACACACACGCACCAGGAACCACAGGAGAATGGTCCCAAGCCCCCGCGGGTCGTGTCGATCGATGATAAGACAACAAGAAAGTCTGCCTCAGTGTTAATCTCAGTCGTCTGCGTAGGTAACAGGAGGTGGCGTGGCTCCCCTGACAAGGTTGCCACAACACCTACTTCTACCAGGTGTATGTACTGTACATTGCCCTGAATTCATTGTCCTCTCTAGCACAGGACTGCTCGGGGTTCTAAATGTAGTAACGATATTGTTTTTTTTTTACTTCTTCTTCTCTTTAAAGTGACACTCCTTAGCCCTGATCCTTCTCTTAAATTAACTTATTTCGAGTTATTATTTCGTTATTCCTCGTAATGTTTTCTTGGTAGAGCGAGTCATGAAGGTATATTATGTTCGTACAAATAAAGTGTTTCGCTAAATTTTCTTGCAACAAGGATATGGCAGTGTAAAACTTGTCAAAAAGTATGTGAAAGTTTGGCACAAATAATAATTGTTGACACCCTGGAGAGAAGGTCATATACAGAAGCCCAAATAAAACAGACTTATTAACAACGTGTATCGGGAATGAAATAGACAAAGATGTACTACACTACAGTCACGTCCAGCCAGGTATGATTTACCTCTCAACCATTCAAAATTCAAGTTAAAGCGAGAATATAAAGTTAAGATACACTAAAAGTCTCCCCCTACAGCGGCTTGTGTCTGAAGTGGGTCATAACATACGGGAAAATA
This sequence comes from Homarus americanus, assembly GCF_018991925.1. NCBI lineage: Eukaryota > Metazoa > Arthropoda > Malacostraca > Decapoda > Nephropidae > Homarus > Homarus americanus. Next base: position 52,816 of record NW_024726919.1, on the reverse strand, counting down.
ACAGAGAGAATTATAAGAATTCCAAATTATTGAGAGGGTGTGGACGACTTTACCTTCCTTGATACAACACTGGTAGTAGCTATAATAATAATAATAATAATAATAATAATAATAATAATAATAATAATAATAATAATAATAATAAAAATAATAATAATAATAATAATAATGTGATGTTGGTAAACATTATCCGAGCACATACTGTACAACCTGCCCGGCGACCCACAGGAGAGGATGGTAATTAGATAGGGTGGTAGTTATGCATAGAGACGGGGAGGACAATAGTTACAGTAAATTTTGAATATTGAATTTTTCTCCGGACAGCACCTAGTTTATTGTGCCTCCCATACTTATCCTGTGAGCGGTAGCACAAAATGATTTACAGAGAAGAGGCCACAAAGGGTGTTTACCAGACCCCAGTGATCATGATATTGAGTATTACAAAGTATTTCGAGTACAGTGAGTGTTTAGGTACTAGATGCAAAATGTGGATACAACTTTAGTTTATCAATTATCTTGTCATCAAAGATAAACTTCTGTGTCACTGCATACAAAGTGTGCTTGGATCTGACCCTAAGAGGTTCTATTTTTTCACAGTCTAAGACGTAGTGATGGAGTGTGTGGCCATGTTTTGCCGCACACTTTACATTTTAGTTTTGTTCACGTCTGCATGGGGGGCACACTTATCCTAACCTTAGTCTAACGGTTACACCATCAGGTAATTTAGTGATCTTGTTACTTGCTCCATATGCATGTTTTACTTGATACATCTCATAATGAAAAAAAATGGATTGACTAGTGCCTGCTTGCACTCGTCTACTTGCTTCAAATTCATCCACAAGTTTTTTTCCTGTTCACAGTGTTTAGGGCTCTGTTTGAGAGTCCTAGATTGTATTCAACATTGTCATTGCTGGATGCGAGTATAGCTAATGTCATCAATTCTATCATATTGACTGATGCTGTTTTGTATTAAAACATCTAGTTAACAGTATGGTTACTTGATATATTAGGTAAGACTGATACTGTCCTGCAGTTGTAATTGTAACTAATGTATAGTGTACCCAGGATAATAGTAGTGAATTAAGTAGTTATCAATTAAGTACAGTTTGGTAGAGGATAGTTAAAATGAGCAGTAATAAATTTCTTAAAACTTATTTATATGAAAAAAGAATTATCAAATGACCAAGACATAGGTCAGAACTTAACACATGTGTCTTCACTAAAGTATAACATATAAGAACAAGAAATGTTGACATTAATTAATCACTTGTAAGAGTTATTGAGGAGGTTTCTATATAATAGCACCACACACACACACACACACACACTACATCCTTGACCACCTTAGGGTCAAGACCTATTCAGGCGCTGGCCCTCCTTGGCCATGTCGGCCCATTCCCAAATTCCCTATCCCCGACCTATCCTCACCACCGGGATATCTACATAATCAAAAGTGACAATTTCGTTTGGAAAGAAGTGGGATCAGTGTTGAACAGTGATGAACAGTGTTTAAGCCAGTGAATTCAGCACTAGACAGTACCCGTAAGAGCCGAGACCCACCAGTGAAATAAGCACTCCTGGGAACTGACCACCATCTTCTGACCAGGAGGTGCTAATTTGTCCACCCTGGGAACAACAGAGGGCCGGGTGGCTTTTGCACCTGACTACGAGATAACACAACATCACCGAGCAGAGTGAGGTACTGTGACACCACCCCACACCACACGGTGTCCCCATGTCCACGTGAGGTCCTTCACATCAACACCCGAGGACGAGTCACTGTACCACGTGAACACCACACCACCCGATGTCTCAATGACCAGCCCAGGCCCGGGCCATCAACTGTAAACTATAATAATTTGTTTGTTCAATTCATGCCCCTTCTTCTTTCAGTAATGAAAGCTTTTGTTAAACGACCCATCCATCCCATGCCTTTGTATGTAATAAGTCATTTTTGTCCAATGTATATTTTCAGCCTTCGGGCTGCAGAACTCTTTCAATAAACCATTAATCATTATTATTATTATTATTATTATTATTATTATTATTATTATTATTATTATTATTATTATTATTATTATTATTATTATTATTATTATTATTATTATACACAGACACACACAGACGAACATACACACACATCTCACTTGATTTCACTCTCCTTTACTCTATATATTACCCTCGTCAATAATTACTCATTATTCTGTACTCACCCCTGAAGATTTGAATTACACAAAATCGCTTGGGAACTTCGTGTTTTCTTGTTCCCTATGTGGTTATCAGCATATACATGGATCATGCAGCCATGGCTGAAGAATAGAAATTCTGGGCGAAAAGGAACAACAGAAACACCTAGGTAATCTACCTTATTTACATATATTTATAAATAAAAGTTGCAAGACATAATATAAATGCACTTCCTACCTAATTGGGAGAACCAGCTTGAGCACTACTGATTCCCATCTAACATTCCCTAGGGCAGGAAGGACAAAACTTTATCCTCATGGTGGCTCAGAAACAGGAGAGAGAAGTAGAAACATACCTTATGTCTACAAGCCAGAGGCTCGAACAATGCAGAGGAGACAGCCTGGGTCATGAAAGGCTGGCTGCAAAGTAAGCTCCATCCAATGGTACATGCCAGATGAATGTTATCTAATTTACCTAGCTTACATTTACTACAAGTCAAGGTTTTAATGGGAGAAGGTAGGACTATCTATGGGAGTGCAATAGGTAATTAATATCAGCTCAATTAAGTATTATAACAACGAGTGCACAAGCAACAACAAATGGACATAACACAAAATGGCTAGCTGGCAACTCAAGCAGCCGCGCCCATGACTTAGGGACAAGGACCACACCCTTTGACTGTTAAGAACATAAGAACATAAGAATGGAGGAAACTGCAGCAGGGCTATTGTCCCATACTGGGCAGTCCCGTTTACACCCAACCCCTATTGCTCATATATCCATCCATGATGAACCCGACCACGTGGTCCCCAGCACACTGAGCCACACGGTATGCTGCAATAACATAGGAAAACCCCAATAGTCTGAATAGGCACAAAGCCTAGCTCAAAGATAATACTGATAAATAAATATGAATATGAATAATAGGCCCTTGATAATGACGGGCTTCTCTAAAGTAAGGTTCTCTTTAACATTAATGACGGGCTTCTCTAAAGTAAGGTTCTCTTTAACATTAATGACGGGCTTCTCTAAAGTAAGGTTCTCTTTAACATTAATGACGGGCTTCTCTAAAGTAAGGTTCTCTTTAACATTAATGACGGGCTTCTCTAAAGTAAGGTTCTCTTTAACATTAATGACGGGCTTCTCTAAAGTAAGGTTCTCTTTAACATTAATGTTCTCTTTAACGGGCTTCTCTAAAGTAAGTTCTCTTTAACATTAATGATGGGCTTCTCTAAAGTAAGTTCTCTTTAACATTAATGACGGGCTTCTCTAAAGTAAGGTTCTCTTTAACATTAATGACGGGCTTCTCTAAAGTAAGGTTCTCTTTAACATTAATGACGGGCTTCTCTAAAGTAAGTTTCTCTTTAACATTAATGATGGGCTTCTCTAAAGTAAGGTTCTCTTTAACATTAATGACGGGCTTCTCTAAAGTAAGTTTCTCTTTAACATTAATGATGGGCTTCTCTAAAGTAAGGTTCTCTTTAACATTAATGATGGGCTTCTCTAAAGTAAGTTTCTCTTTAACATTAATGATGGGCTTCTCTAAAGTAAGTTTCTCTTTAACATTAATGATGGGCTTCTCTTTAAATGGGTAAGTAAGTTTCTCTTTAACATTAATGAAGGCTTCTCTAAGTAAGTTCTCTTTAACATTAATGATGGGCTTCTCTAAAGTAAGGTTCTCTTTAACATTGGGCTTCTCTAAAGTAAGTTTCTCTTTAACATTAATGACGGGCTTCTCTAAAGTAAGGTTCTCTTTAACATTAATGATGGGCTTCTCTAAAGTAAGTTTCTCTTTAACATTAATGATGGGCTTCTCTAAAGTAAGGTTCTCTTTAACATTAATGATGGGCTTCTCTAAAGTAAGGTTCTCTTTAACATTAATGATGGGCTTCTCTAAAGTAAGTTTCTCTTTAACATTAATGACGGGCTTCTCTAAAGTAAGGTTCTCTTTAACATTAATGATGGGCTTCTCTAAAGTAAGTTTCTCTTTAACATTAATGATGGGCTTCTCTAAAGTAAGGTTCTCTTTAACATTAATGATGGGCTTCTCTAAAGTAAGGTTCTCTTTAACATTAATGATGGGCTTCTCTAAAGTAAGTTTCTCTTTAACATTAATGATGGGCTTCTCTAAAGTAAGTTTCTCTTTAACATTAATGATGGGCTTCTCTAAAGTAAGGTTCTCTTTAACATTAATGATGGGCTTCTCTAAAGTAAGGTTCTCTTTAACATTAATGATGGGCTTCTCTAAAGTAAGGTTCTCTTTAACATTAATGGTGGCTTTCTCTAGAGCAGGGGTGCGCAACCTTTATACACTAGTCGGCCACTTAATGGTGCAAGAATCGGCGAACGGCCGCTGGGGTACTATAGCCAATATAACTCAGCACTGTGTTCCATAGAATTGACTGTAAAATCAGAAATGCAGGACTATATTTTATTGTCAGAAAATTGTTATAAACAACACCGAATCTTAAATTAAACATAGCTTTCATTTTCAGCATATACATACTTTACATTGAAATAATAGCACTAGTCACTAGCCTAGTTAAATATTATGTAAAGAAATTAGGGAAACATAACTCTTAGCAATATAAAATATGGAAATATGAAACTGTCTTCGAGCAGTACAAAATAACGGTTTAATAACAGATTCACACCCGAAATGCAAGCATGCAGGGAAATTGCTTTATAAAGCAATACAGTACAATAACACCTCCAAAAAATGATGTAATGTTTTATAAATGACAGAAAAAATTGTCCCCCATGTAATCACCCTTAAGGCAATCATGCAATCACGGGATAAGTAGACCCAGATACGATGACTCGATAATATAATTCGGTCAAACCTGTCAAAGACAATTATTACAACATCAGCAAACCTCAGTAAACATTTGATATAACATTCCTTAACCTAATGAACAACTACAGTGGGATATTAAGAGCATCCCTTAACATAATGTAATTGACACAATAATATGCTGGTAGTATCTCATATATGCACTAATGTTCCGGGAACGGACTTAATTATTTTCTGGTCTTAGGAGTAGGGTGTTCCCTGTATGGCTTCAAAGCGTGTTCTGAGCCCTCCTAGCAGAGCATCTGGTTCATATTGACAGACAAGCACTTACAGCGTCTTCACCTTATCAACACCCGCCAAGCCCCTCGCCTCACTCCTACGATACATCCTGCCTACTAACCTCGCTACCCAGTAATCTTACCCAGTAATCGCTGAAACTTAAATATTTTCTGGTTCTTCTCATTGGCGGTAACACTCCCCCTGTTGAGCGCACACGCTCAAGAAGCAGCAGAAGTCGAATGTCGACACTCATAAATCCAACATACAAATCGGTACCAGATCAGTTGACCAAGTGAAGTTGCCTCTAAATGACAAAGTTTTACCACAGGGCGCACCATTGCACCGCGTACAGTCTTTACCTTGATGCGACGTACAAGTCCATCATTATCTGGATTTGCTGCAATTATTCTACCTAAGGGCCACTGATTTCTATGTGTGTGCTCTTCAGAGACAATGACCATGTCGTTGAGTTGAAAGTTTCGTCGTGGAGTGAGCTGTTTTTTGGCGACTGCGCAGCAGAGGCAGGTTTTCGTTCATCCAACGTTTCTAAAACTGGTCTGCTAGAAACTGGACGTGTTTTCATCGTTTGCGATAAGATTCTTCAGTTCGCAGGTCACCTAAAGGCAGACCGCGTATTAATCCCGGGAGCAAGAGGTGGTTGGGAGTAATTGTTTCCAGATTGTTGACGTCTTCCGACACGGGAGTAATAGGCCGCTCGTTCACCACTGCTTCCACTTCGCAGAAGAGCGTCTGCAGTCGTTCTTCGTCCAATACTTGTGATCCCACGATCGCCCGGAGAACCTTCCTCACCCTCACCTTTCGTAGCTGACGTTCCTATACGCCCCCCATGTGTGATGCTGTGGGTGGGTTGAAGATCCAGTCTAACTGTTTCCTTAAAAGGGTGTTCCAAATGTGTTCGTCACGCTTCCAGCTCTGTGCTGCTGTTCTCAGTTCCTTGTCTGCACCGACCATGTTTGTCTCGTTGTCCGATCGTATTCGTTCTGGTGTGCCTCGTCGTGATGAAAATCTTACTATGGCATTGATGAAAGCGTCAGCGTCGAGCGAAGCGAGGACTTCAAGATGTACGGCGCGGGTTGTGAGGCACGTGAACAAGCACCCCCATCTCTTAGGTCGTTTTCGTCCTTGCTTAATGTTGAATGGTCCCTGTATACTGTAAGTAAACGGAGTTTTAGCTGGAGTAACACGGTCAACCGGTAAGTCAGCTTGACGCTGTTGTGTGGGCTTCCAGTTGTTTCGGCGACATACCACGCAGTTCCTGGTGGTTTTGTTTAGTATTCTGCGTGCCCTGGGAATCCAAAATTTCTGCCGTAAGCACGCGAGGGTGTGTTTTCTCCCGGACTGTATGGCCTGATCTCATGTACATCCCGCACTATGATGTGAGTGACATGATGCTGATGCGGAAGCAATATGGGATGTTGACTTCCTTGGCTGATAAGGGCGTTCCTTATCCGAGAGCCTACTCTGATGAGTCCCTCCTCGTCTATGAACGGCTCTAGTCTGTATATTCCACTCTGTTTCCTTAATCCGTTCCCTGCCATCGCCTTTACGTCGTCCTGATACCATTCCTCTTGAAATGGGCGTAAAATGACAACTCGTACCCTCTCTAACTCCGCTACGCATAATCCCCTTTTCATGTCTCGCCATTGGTCTCTTCCTTCTCTTAGCCATTTAACAAACCTCCTCAGCCATGCCACTCCTTTCATTAGACGAGGCCACGATGAATACCTTGCCCACAGTGCTTGCACACCGTGTCCGAGTGCCGTGGTCGCACTACTAATCGTCAAGACGGCTAGGTTCCGTTTCACCTCCACGTCCCCACTCAAATCCATGGTACTTTTAACCTCTCTGGCCAGTGTTCCTCTCGCTTACGTCAAAAGTCTGGTCCTTGTATCCACTGGCCACCGTCGGCCATTTCCTCCACAGAGAGTCAGTGACGTGTTTACATGCCTCCATTGATTTATCTCTGAGAGCTCCTGTATAACAGCCACTTTGTTCTCCACAAAGGTGTGAAACCGACGACTGGTGTTTGCGATGTATTGGAAAACTAACATGCTGTCCGTCCAAAAGAACGACTCTTCGACTTTCAACTCCAGTTCTTGCCTTACCATCTGGTCAGAGTGGACGGCTATGACTGCTGCACACATCTCTAGTCAGGGAATAGTTTGTTGTTTGAGGGGGGCAAACTTTGCTTTACCAAATATGAAGAAACAATAGATATTTCCTTCGGTGTCCGTCAGTTTCAAGTATGATACCAGGCCATACTCCACTTGCGAAGCATCGCAAAAGCTGTGCAGCTGTACTGACACGGTTCGACCGTATAGTCTCTAGGTTTGTAACACGGAGGAACGTTGATTGTCACCTGGCGCGGAAATTCCTCTAACCATGCGTTCCACGCTACGTTATTCTGCTCCAGTAATGGTTCATCCCATCCTTTCTTCGTCGGCATTCATCTTGGAACAATAGTTCTGCCTTAATGACGAATGGAGCTATGAAGCCAAGAGGGTCGTAGACTGAGCTGACAACGCTCAGAAGTTCTCTTTTTGTGTCTGGCTTCCTTTGGACTTTAGTTTTGACAGGAAAATGATCGTTCTCCAAGTCCCATGTGACTCCTAAGGCCCGTTCCACCGGTAGTAGCTGTTGGCTCAGATTGAGTTCCTTTATGCCAACTAGTCTCTCCTCAGACGGGATGAAACGCAGTACTTCCTTGCGATTACTTGCCCATTTCGTGAGGTGAAAGCCTCACCTTATGATCAATTGTCGTAGGTGCTGTGACATTTCCGTAGCTTTACTCGAAGACTCGAGTGGTAGAAGTAAATCATCGACGCAGAAGTTACGTTCCGCCCTGGCGACAGCCGCAGGAAACTCAGTATGGTGATCTTCAGGCGTATACTGTGCTGAACGGGCTCCACGCCCCTCCAAAGAGATGAACCTTCATTCTATACGAGCGTGGAGCTTGAGTCAAGTCTTCACTGTCTCACCACAAAAACCTCAGGACGTCCCAATGTTCAGGTGTGACTCTAATTTGGTGGAACATGGCTTCAATATCTGCCATGATTGCCGTCTTTCCCTGGCGAAATCATATCAGGACGCCTTAAAGTTTGCTGTTGAGGTCTGGTCCTTGTAGCACTCAACTGTTCAACGACGTGTTGGCATACACAGTGGCACAGTCAAAGACGATGAGTACTTTGTCTGGCTTCTTGGGATTCAACACAGGGTGATGTGGGAGGTACCATGTTTTTCTTGGGTTTGCAGTGAGCTGGGATGCGGGAACCAATTCGACGTAGTCCTTGAACAGCAATTGTTTCATCTCTTTAGTCGCTGTTCAGCTATGGCTTTATTGTTGGGGAGGTCCGGGTCTTCCTTCCTAAATGGCACTGGGAGTTGATAATGGTTTCCCACCCTGGTGCCACAGAGTGTCCATAGTTTTAGCACTTTCTTGTCTTCCAACGAGTGGGCTACACTTCCATCGCTTCTAGAGTGCTTGTCTTCTTACTCCCAAGGGCGTCTGACCTGCTTCTCCAAGCGCGTCTCCGGAACTTCGTTGCTCCGTATCGTCAGGCATTCTGTAACGTGAGGCGCCATTTGGTATCCCACGAGTCCGTTCACTGTCCAGCCTAGGCGCGTTCGTACAGCAAACGGAGATCCGTCACCTCCTACTCTGACCTCCAAAGGTACTAATGCGTGTGGAACGTCTTGACCAATTAGTAATTCCACTGAGCAGTCCTGTTCGGGCGCTGGAACCCCTCTGAGGTGTTTCCATCACGAGACGTCGTGTGTTGTGGCTACTGCTTCTTGCAGCATTGCTGGGAACTCTTCGATGATTAGACCTTTGGCAGATGGAGCGTGTGCACCCTTCTCAGGCCAACACTGCGGGCATCCAGATCAGCCTCGGCAGCCCACTGGGTTGATTTGTACATCAGCGTTCCAATGGATAGTCACACCTTCTCGCCTCTCACGCCCATCTTGTTTGCTAACTTCTGAGTAACGGAATGATCTGTCGCTATCAGAGTCGAGGAGCGTCCTTGTCCTGATCGTTCTTCCCGACCGGCTTCCGGTTCCCTTTACTCTGACGTTCACCACCAGCAGGACGACCCGGGGTGTGCTTGGTTGTCAAGCGGCGTTTTCTTCCTGCACCTTAATCCACTTATTGCTTGACCCGACTGCATATGCATTGCTCCCTCGCATTCCCATATGGACATGTAGCGGAGCTGTACGACTCCGGGTCTTGTTCCTCTTTTGGGTGACCGCCTCTCTGTCGGTTCCTGTTTATCCTCTTCATAGAAACTCCGGGGTTTTTTTATGACTTGGACCCGATGCCGCTCAGTCCGCTGCACTCACCCATCTTCTACCAGTCGTTGAATATCTTTGATAACTCCCTCGCCCTTTATCTTTAGGATGCAACCACTTGGAGTGTCTCCCTTCGCAACCTGAGACACCACACCGGAATCAAGACTTACACTCAGCCATGTCGTGTAGATATGTCCATGTTCCTAAAGTCCCGACACACTGATAAGACGTGAGATCCTGAGCACAGGAGGCACGTTTCATCTCCCGTTTCAGTTTTCACGGTCGCTCTTTTATCAGTAGCAACTGCCATGCCCACGGTTCGTCTACTTGAAGACTTGATCTGGGGGAGAGAGAGACTGTTCTTTCTTACACACGTCACTATCGTCCCTTCCTTTAAGGAGAATGTTGTTTGCTCTGTCCGCATGTTTTTGTGCAAACTCTTGTAGCCAGTGTATTCCGGGGTACGACCCGTGACGTTCGTTGTGCGAGTGCAGTTCCTCCTCGCACCGATTCCGCAGGATCTTTGGCAACCTTGCTGCTATATTTCGGATACACGACCAAGAGTCGAGCCGTTTAATCATGTTCCAGCATTCTGGGTAACTTATACTGTTCCACAATGTATCTGCCAGCTTCTGTAATCCTTCACCAATGCCTACCTTTATAAACGGACCCTCCAACAGGCTTGATACTTTTTCTTCCGAATCTCCGCAAAAGAAGCGCCAGTGCCTTTTCGGAGCTTTTTTGAGGGCCAAAGTGTTCACATGCCTCCAAAGCCATCCTTAAATCCCCACCCTCGCAGGCCTGTAGAAGAGCAGATAACTTATGTGATTCAGGCATCACTGTGTTGAACAGGTACCTATTGAATGCCCGAATGAATTTCTAATACTCGGTTCGGCCTTGCCCTGCAAACGTCGGGAGAGGCGTGTGGAACCTCGAGTACGTTAGGTAAGGTATTGGTTGTCCTCGCCACACCTCCGTCCCCCCTATCGAATTCTGGTTCCTTGATGTCGCTGTCGCCTCATCACCAGCTGGTCTCACCGGAGCCTCACATGTCGGCAGGCATGTTTGCTGAAGTACTTTTTTGGGAGAGGATAGAACTGGGTGTTCAGGCTCCCCCTGTTGAGAGGGCTCAGCCAGTCCCCGGTTGGGTCCCACTTGCATCTTCTGTTTGTCATCGTTCAGGACTTCCTCTCGTCCGCTCTGATCACCATCATTTGCCTCACCAGACGGGGTCGGCTGTGGCAAGTTTCCGTCTTCCAGTGCCTTCACCGAACTACTGGAGGAATCAGTAGTCGACCACGCTTCGGTGTCCATTAGAGCTAGAGGCGGTTGACTCCGTATTTCAATTCCTATCGTTCTTTTCCTTATTTTGGTAACCTCAGTTCTGAGTGCTTTCAAGATCACTTCCGTTCGTGCCTTCGCCTGCTCGTTCAGCTCCCTCAAGATAGCCTCTGTCTGAGTGATCGCCAGCGCACATGCTTCGGTCGTCATTGCGTCTTCAGATTGTTCCCAGTTGTCTGGAGTCCCTTTACTTTGTCCGACTGCTCCTTTGCATGTAACACCGGCTTCCTACGGTCCTCTCTCGTCGTCCCGCATAGATGGAGTGAGACCCAAGACCATTGTCGATTCGTCATCTCGCTTATGTTCACTCCCATCCCGGACTTCACAGACCAAGTCATTCACATAGTTAGGTTTGTCGTCCTCCATGGTGTACTGTTTACAGTACAACAACTGACGGATGAGCAGTGTTTATACTGAGTGACCTTAATCGTCTACACCTTTGGCAGGTGAGCGATATTTCGAAGATTTTGTATGCCTTAATCGCCTGCGCCACTGGCGGGTGAGCGATAGTTAAAAGATCGGTATGCCTTAATCGCCTGCACCACTGGCTAGTATGCCTTAACACCCACTCAACTTTCTTTCATTTCCTGTAGATTCACTGTCGCCTAGTGTGTCTGATCACAAACGGCGACACATTGACTCACTAAGTAATCACTTCATCTACTCATATACACGTCAGACAAACCATTGGTGTGAAACAAGAGACCTTCAGCACTACACGACGAAGTTCAGAAATCGTTAATAACTAGACTGAGGTCACACTAATTCACTTCACTGATTCCCTAATTTACTCATGGTCTAAACCAGTGGTTCTCAACCTTTTTCACTCCATTCCCCCCTTGAGGAATTTTCAACATTCTCGTGGCCTCCTTCATTTTTCTCCCAGAACAGACAAACAGACAAGTGATAAAGACTAAAGAATGATAAAGAAGGACAGATAAATAGGACAAGAGTTAGAATGGCAAACACACACACACATTCACATACATAACACACCCATGCACTCATACAGCCATACACAAACATGCACACAGGTTAACATTCACACTCAAGCTAGCAAGCTGAAGTGCACTTCCTGTAAGCAAGAACACGCCTCCCTTGACAAGCACCGCCCAACTTGGAAGAATGAGAAGAATAGTGAGTCATACCAATTTAGCACTAAAAATGGTAGGATTATATAAGTAAAGAATGAGTATGAACAACAATGGCACCAATAAATAACGATATAATTAATAAAAGAAGTGTACATATATTTCACCCACGTAAAGCAGCGACCACATGAATTATGAAACAAAATAAGTAACACCAATTACGGAGTATGTTATGCTTGAGTCAAGCTCAAACACAAAATATGGTTCAGAGACAATACACTCCACTGTTTTCGTGATGGTATCCCAGGCCAGACTGAGATCATTCGGTCCTATCACCACTTGCAAAGGGATGACACACGGACACGTACTGAACAAGTCAGTTCAGCAGCTCCGTCCAGCGCCTGTCACACAGACAGGGACTGGACCTGTGAAATCTTAAATAATCCTTAAAAAAAAGAAGTAGCACCAGAGTATGTAAATATTAAAATTGTATTGTCGTTATGATTAAACAAAATTATAAAAAAGAATGAAAATTTTCTTCTGCCAAGTGAAAATAAGTAATACAAGTTTTGGTTAATTCAGATTCCCAACATTATTTGGAAACGTACAATTTATAACAGCTCGCCGTGACTCCCCTAAATTCTTGCCGTGGCTCCCTTGGGGGCCATGGCCCCCAGGTTGAGAACCACTGGTCTAAACAGTCCATGTCGATCCGGCACTGAGATGGAGTCGACAGGCGTCACACGATGGTTCCCTCCCGGCTGTGTAGGAGGTTGGAGAGGGGAGACAATTATTACAACATCAACAAACCTCAGTAAACATTTGATATAAGATTCCTTAACCTAATAAACTTAGCACGATAATACAACTACAGTGGGATATTAAGAGCATCCCTTAACATAATGTAATTGACACAATAATATGCTGGTAGTATCTCATATATGCACTAATGTTCCGGGAACGGACTTAAGTATTTTCCGGTCTTAGAGGAGTAGGGTGTTCCCTGTATGGCTTCAAAGTGACTTCTGAGCTCTCCTAGCAGGGCGACGGGTGTATAGCATCTGGTTCATATTGACAGACAAGCACTTACAGCGTCTTCACCTTATCAACACCCGCCAAGCCCCTCGCCTCACTCCTACGATACATCCTGCCTACTAACCTCGCTACCCAGTAATCTTACCCAGTAATCGCTGAAACTTAAATATTTTCTGGTTCTTCTCATTGGCGGTAACACTCCATTCAGGTGAAATAAAGTTTGCTTTTTGCATAGGATAATAAGGGCTTCAATTCCAAATATAAATACATAGAACAATACCAAAACTAATGTGAGGATTGAACCTGGATGTAATTTGCAATTTCAGAAAAAAATGGTTCAAAATTCTGTGGTGTGACTGCTTGTGAGCTTAGAACGGTAATTGTTCTTCACAAAGGTAAGTACACTGAATGTCTGCTCACTGCAGTATGTTCATTCAGCATTATCTTGATTACCTGCTTTTTATTTTCACCCAAATTATAAGGAATAAAAACAGTCTTTCCGGCCACATAGCCCGAAATATAGACGCCACTCAGCCGGCCGCATACGTACCCCTTTTCGGCCATATGCGGCCGGAAAAATAGGGGTTGTGGACCCCTGCTCTAGAGGAAAGATTTCTTTAGTTTTCATGAATGGATACGAAGGAGTTAACAAGGGAATATGGTTCATCACTCGTGCATAATTCTCCATGTCTATCTCACTAGGAGGAGGATGGTAGTTCGAGAGGGGGAGGACGGTAGTTAGACGGGGCAGGACGATAATTATAGAGGGGCGGACGGTAGTTTGTAGTCGGACGGTAGTTAGACAGAGAGCGACGGTAATTAAACGAGGAGAGGACGATAGTTGGGGATTGTAGTTAGACAAGGGGAGGATGGTAGTTAGGCAGGAGAGACAGTAGTTAGACAGGGACAGGGCGATCGTTAGACAGGGGGACGGTAGTTAGACAGGGGGAGGACGCTAGTTAGATAAGGGAAGGACGGTAGTTAGACAGGGGGAAGGTAGTTAGTTAGACGGGGAACGATAATTAGACGGGGAGGAAGATAGATGGGGAGGACGGAAATTAGACAGAGGGAGACTGGTAGTTAGACAGAGGGAGGACCCTAGTTAGGCAAAGGGAGGACAGTAGTTAGACAGGAAGAGAGAACGGTAATTAGACAGGTGAAAGAAGACGGTTTTGAGACAGGAAGTGGACGGTAGTTAGACAGAGAGGAGAGAACTGTAATAAGACAGGAGGAGAGAACGGTAGTAAGACAGGAGGAGGACGGTAGTAAGACAGGAGGAGGACGGTAGTAAGACAGGAGGAGGACGGTAGTAAGACAGGAGGAGGACGGTAGGAGGCAGGAGAAGTGCGGTAATTAGACAGGGAAGAGAGAACAGTAATTAGACAGGTGAGAGGAAACGATAGTTAGACAGGGCAAGAGAACGGTAGTTGGACAGGAAGGAGAGAACGGTAGTTAGACAGGTAGAAGAGAACGGTAATTAGACAGGTGAGAGAAAACGGTAGTTAGACAGAGGACAGATGAGCACCTGGATGATGATATCTGTCCTAACCTGAGACAGTAATTAGCAGGGAGTCAGTGAATAACCCTCCCTCGGGAGTAAGGAGGGTGGGAGGCGGTAGGATTCCCAAATATTAATTAAAATCTTGAGAAAAAAATTGATGCGGGTCCCGAAAAAGTGTTTGGAAGAGAAGCGGAGGCAAAGAAAAAGAAGGGGGAGGGAGGGAGAGGATAAAAGAAACGGAAGGGAGAGGATGAGAGACGCAAGGGAGAGTTATAAGAGCGACCCGTCCCAAATGGGTATGAGTCAAAGGTAGAATCAGAGGGAAAACTTTAAGCAAAATATCATTATAGAGTGTTGGTGAATGGTGGCAGTGGTGGAGAGTGGTAATGGTGGTAGTGGATTTGGTGGTGGTGGTGGTGAATAGTGGTGTTTTGTGTTGGTGAGTGGTGGTGCTGGTTGTGGGTTATGGTGATGGTGGTGCAGAGTAGTGATGTTGGTTTTGAGCGGTGGTGATTGATGATGGTTGTGGTGGTGGTGAATGGTAATGGTGATGAACAGTGATAAAGGTGGTGAGTGGTGGTGGTGAGTACTTGATGGTAGTGGTGAGTAGAGGTAGTGAGTGATGGTTGTGGTGAATTGTGATGTTGATGGTGAATGGTGGTGGTGACCTCTGGGAGGCCCTTGGTAATCCTGCCATGAGCATCGGTGGCGGTGGTGGCGGTGGTGGTGGCGGGTGGTGGTGATATGGTGAATGGTGGTGGGGAGTGGGGATGGTGAGTGGTGGTGGAGAATGGTGGTAGTGGTGAATGGTAATGGTGATGAACAGTGATAAAGGTGGTGAGTGGTGGTGGTGAGTACTTGATGGTAGTGGTGAGTAGAGGTAGTGAGTGATGGTTGTGGTGAATTGTGATGTTGATGGTGAATGGTGGTGGTGACCTCTGGGAGGCCCTTGGTAATCCTGCCATGAGCATCGGTGGCGGTGGTGGCGGTGGTGTGGCGGTGGTGGTGGTGATATGGTGAATGGTGGTGGGGAGTGGGGATGGTGAGTGGTGGTGGAGAATGGTGGTAGTGGTGAATGGTGATATGTGTTAAAGTTGGTGCCGGTGTTTGTTAGCGTTGTAGGTGGTGGTGATGGTGGTGTTTATGTTGGTGGTGGTGTTGGTGAGGGTTGATGTTAGTAGTGGTGTAGTAATGCTGGTGGTGGTGAATGGTGGTGATACAGTGAGCAGTGGTAAGCATTGGTGGTGATGATTGTGGTGGTGTGGTGGTAGTAGGTAGTAGGCAGCTACCAAACAGGGAGGCACTACCGCCTGGGAAGATATTGGAAACACCATGTAATGTCTAATGGTAGACCCTGCTGCCATATGGCATCACGAAAATTGT
Source organism: Homarus americanus (assembly GCF_018991925.1). Taxonomy (NCBI): domain Eukaryota; kingdom Metazoa; phylum Arthropoda; class Malacostraca; order Decapoda; family Nephropidae; genus Homarus; species Homarus americanus. Next base: position 36,897 of record NW_024726919.1, on the reverse strand, counting down.
GACCAAGTCTCTGGTTGCTTATCTGACTTTCTGCCTCATTTACACACAATTGCAGGGTCTCAATTGTTTATCTTACTTTGACAATACAACATACATATATTGTTTCTTACTATTGATTTTTTTTCTTCTCATTTTTGTATATCTTTATGGTTCTTCTTTATTATTATTATTAGTGTTGTTATTATTATCATTATTTTTATTATTTTATTTTCATTTTTGTCTTTGTTATTAATTTTATTTACTATGAATTATTAATATTATTATTATTATTATTATTATTATTATTATTATTATTATTATTATTATTATTATTATAATTATTATTATTATTATTATTATTATTATTATTATTATTATCATAATTATATTTTCGCCCCCCACGCCCCGATGTGGGTCAGTGACCTGTGCCTGGGTGGGCTAATCCCCGTAAAAAATCAATAAAATAAAATAAAAAAGTGATAACAGTGAGTGGTGATGGTGGTGAATGGTGGTGGTGGTGGTGGTGAATGGTGGTGGTGGTGACAGGTTAGTGACGAGCGTTGGTGTTAGTGAGTGTTGAATTTTGAATTTTACCGCTGGCAGCAACTAATTTATTGTGCATCTCGTGATCTTTCTTTGAGTGGTATCGCTAAGGGATTACAGAGCAGAGGTTACAAATGGTTTATTAGAACCCAGAGTGTTGCGTCGCTCATTGTTTGTTTAGCCTAGTACATAGGAGTTAAATTATCTACTAAGTTAGGAATGTAGATACAGTTTAATATATCAGCTATTTTGTCACCAGAGGTAAAGATAGATGCTGCTACTTGTTGAGACCAGTCTTCCCAAAAACTGTGCATCGGATTCATGGCATGCTAGAGTACCTTTAGTATTTTAAGATTTTATGCTCGACCAACCCACATGAGGATGAATGGTAGGCCGTTGTGAAGGTTTCTGTGATGCCGTATTGTTGACACACACTGCTCCTAAGAGTTGATTCTTAAATTCTGCTCCGTTATCTGAGAGCATTATCCAGGCCAGACGAGATAAGTTACTAGTACACGGAGCCACTGCCTCCGCAGACTTGTTCTGAAATGGTACTAGTACTACGAATCTGGAGAAATGGTCAACACACGCAAGTATGTAATTAGAACCTTGGTGACTTTTTAGTAGCTGTAATAAGTCGATCGCGACCGTATCCCATGTTCTGGCGTCAGGTATTCTAGTATTGGAGCAATGTGTTGATCGAGGTCTGTCATCATGGTTTTCCAATACTATTTTGTCTTATTTCTGTTAGACATCTGTTTTGCCCAGGACGGCTTGCTTGCAGAGCATCTTGAAAGTAGGAATTACAATTTGAGAGACTGACTCCTGTTTTGTTTTTACTGAGTGATATAGTATACCGTGCCGTAGCTCAAACTGTGAGAATGGTAGAGATAATTTGGGGAGATTTTCCATGTCTCCCGATTCTAAGGCATAGATTACCTTGGACCACAATGAAATCTATAGTTGTTCCGCCCGTAACTGTAGTAGGATGAATGTGGGTAGTGGCGTGACAGGAGCTGTGTCTAGATAGCGAATCGGTTATCACGTACACACGACCCGGCAAATACTTAAAGTCGGATGCGAACTCCAGTGTGGTCAGATACCAGCGCCCGAGACACCTTGATAGGTTCTTCCCATGAAATAACTCTGTTACTGCTCCATGATCCAAAAATGAGATCCTGAAAATGTTTCTGAGTCCACACTACAGCTAATGCTTCTAAGTAGCTGAATAACGTGTTTCCACATCGTTGAGGATGCGACTGGCGTATGCTATCACCCACCACTTTCCTTTATGGTCTGTTTGCATGAGCACAGTCCCTAATAGTAGCCCCAAGGCGTCGGTGCACGTGTTTAATAGTTTAGTCTAGTCCGGAAAAGCTAACACTGGAGCGTTGGTCAAGGCGCCCTTAAGTCTTGGTCTTTGTTCCAATTATATTCTACGTCCTTTTGAGGAGTTTAGTTGGTGGGGAGGCTAACTTGACATATGCTGGTATGTAAATCAGGTAGGTGTCCGATTCGAGTGTAATGTGATGGTTCTCCAAGTAACGCTATGATTTCCTTGAAGTCAGCTAATAATTCTAAAAGATCACTCTTACCTTGAGGGTGGTCGACAAGTTTCACGTGTGGTTTTATTAACTCGACGTAATCGTGGATACGTGACTTTTCGGTCAGTTCCCCTTGTATACTACCGCTCGGCAATTCTACGGGCTCTGTAGTGACCACTTTGTCATAAACAAGAAAATTACCCAAACAACATTCATTTCTTAAGGTTATAGGTTCCCAGGTTCTATTGAGAACAAGGACATCGGTGAGATTACCTGTCCTGACTGTGTTTAAGGTAGACTCAAGTGACAAGCCTTTCACTCGTGCACTTTCACTCAGACACACAACGTCGGTTCCTTCACTCACATTTGGCAAATGTGTTGTGGTTCTACTTAGTTCCTGGCTATATAACCATTCTACACCAGTCAACACAGCAGGCGTTAAAATCCAGCTCTTGCCGTTTTCATCCCGAACGTCATTAGAGTTACTAAACTGAGTTTCAGGGAGTGATTCCTTAGCTAATTACTTCTGTGCGATAGACTTCGCCGCACCTGTCGAGGCAGTTATTGCATCAATACCCGAAGTAAGCAACGGATGAAAGTTTGCATTGCGTAATATGCATTACAATTATGCGTTACAATCTGATTTTTTTGCTGAATGTTAATGTTATTATGCATCAGTGTGAAAATGCTTTTATTATAAAGAAATTCGCCAGAAAAGCTTTACTGGTCCTAGAAAAACAGATTGGCAATTTTGTCACCCCCGCTATATCTAATTGGATTTCTGACATCCTAGACAGTGGAATGTCTGTCGGTCATACTGGTCACTTATTAGGAGGTTACAGCCGCTTTAATGCATTAAACGACGCTATTGAAATAACATTTGCACAGGCTCACGTATCGATGTCCAGGGATAACGGATTGTTACCTATCCTCGCTGGTACAGTCAACACTTCCACCTTGTTTAACATGGCGATTAATGAGCTGGTGATGGAAGCTTTGTTTTCTTGAATCCTTGACCCTATCCTAGATCATGGTGCTGGAAACGCCCATCTTTCCCCAAAGGCGAGTCTCTCGCTGTATAAGTTTGCAGTCTTCCGTATTACGGGTAATGGATCCATGCAGTACACACCACTTATCTTGAGTGACCTTTGTGCTTGGAGGCATTTTATTCACTTGTCTTGGGCGGTGGCCTGAACTAGTGTATTGACCTTGAGGACTCTTAGGTTTAGTAGAAGAGTCTTGATTTTTAAAGTCCAGAGAAGATCCTTTTCCTTGATATTGCTGTGGGGCTTTTGGGGTTTAGTTTCCATGTTATTTGGATGTTTGTTCTTGAAAAAGGTTACTGGTGCTACTAACATAGACCGAGGAGTAGTTTTCACCATATCAGAAATTTCCTTCACGTTGTTTATTAGATTAGCCGTGGGTTTATATTCTTTATTTCTGGCTGCCTTGCGTTCAACTGATTGTAACACCATGATAAACTATTGGAACTCAATTATCTTAAAGAAATTAGCCAGAGTCATGTTTTTTGGTCATCAAACCAATTTGATGATTTCACATAAGATTTGAGATCGAACAATGTGTTCGGCAATAGCTTGTGCCTTTTGTACACCATGAACAAAAGCAGTGGCAGTTACGAGCGCACTTGGTCGTCAAGGTTTTCATCATCAAAGGCTGTGGCATAGATCATTCTGTGCACCCTACTACAGGCTTTGACGTTGCTTCGGACGTACGCGATTTTATCCTTATCGGCAGTACCATTGTTGTAACGCATTACGTCTTCACACACACACGTAGGAATGTCAAAACGTTATAATCAGCATCATTACCTGTAAATTACTGGACTTTGGTGGTATTTGGAAGTAATTTTTTTTACAGTTTGAAGGAACTGAGGGGTCTGTGGGATAGTAGAACCACCTGATGCCACGCTTACAGTGTTAGATAAAACACTAGCTTTGTTGACAGGTAAAATAAATGGGTAAATGGTAACTGACCCAAGTTTAATTCATTAAACTGAGAATCTATGAATTGTTCACAGCTATTAACTGAATTCGTAAGAGTTAACTCTATTTAGCTATTATGTGGTAATTCTTTGCTAGTTGCCTCTAGCTAGCTCTAGTGAGTCTTGAAAAGGTGCCAGTATCCGGCTCTGAGTTCAAATAATTAGTTTCCTTTTTTAAACCCAATTTTTAAAGGGTTCATAAATAAAGATATGAAACAATTAAATTTCAACATAACACACACTAGCTTGCTTACTCAAGGAGTAATGCAAAAGTATTTATAGTGAGTAATGAAAATGAAAAGAGAAAAGTCTTAAATTATAGGTAATTATATAAATGTGTTAGCAGAGCGCCTTTATTTAGTTTAGCTTTTAGGCATTTGGGTATATGGTTTAATTTATATCGACTCCCTTGTGAAGACTTGTGTTTGTGTAGTCTGTAAACATAATGAATGTTTGTGATCTGCCAGAAATTGGGACTGTAGAATCCATAGAGTTTCGACGACGGCTGGTACCTCACTCCCTCATGGTAACGTCGGAAGTCGATGATCTCACGCTAGTAATGGATTGACCTTTATTTTTATTTTTATTTTTATTTATTTTTTACGGGGAATAGCCCACCCGGGCATAGGTCATCGACCCACAACGAGGCCTGGGGTGCTAAAAATAATAAGAGTAAAAAGAAATAAAAAATTTAGGATAAAAAGACTATATTAATCTACACCACGAAGATGACGGAAAGCCAGCGTTTTGAAGTGAGACAGATTGTAATAGTATGGACACACAGAAGAAGGCAGATCATTCCACAGTTTGGCTGTGTGAGGAAAGAAGTACGCACTATGACGGGTTATTCTAGTGTGTTCGACATCAACAGAGAAACGGTGGGCACCGCGGGCAAGACAAGTGTTACGAGCCCACGGCCTTGTCAGCGGTACACAGGATGCCAAATCCACCGAACTTTGCCCGTTAAAGAGCCTGTAAAAGAGAGAGAGTGACGCAACATTGCGGCTAAGAGAAAGGGAAGAGAGATTATCAACTAAAGGAGGAGAGCTAATAAGACAATATGGCTTTGATTCCACCATATCTAACAGTTGGACGGATATGACAGCTTTAGAAACAGATTTAGTTTGAGAATTACGAGGAAGGGGAAAATGCGAAGAAGAGGGAAAAGTTGAATCATCAGCGTAAGAATGGATAAAATTAGTCGTAGTGTGAAGTAAATCATTGATAAAAAGAAGGAAGAGGAGTAGGTGAAAGAACAGAAGCCTGTGGGACACTACTATTGGTAGAGAAAGAGCGAGACATCGATCCCTCGACCTACAACTGCCATGGATTGGCTCTCAAGGAAGCTGGAAATTAGAGAACAAAGTGTGGGAGAAAAATCATAAGAGGGAAGTTTAGAAAGCAAAGACTTGTGCCATGCCCTATCAAATGCATTGGATATGTTGAGGGCCACGACTAAAGTTTCCCCACATTCCCTAAGAGAGGATGACCAAAGATGGGTGCAGTAGGAGAGCAGATTACCAGTAGATCTCGCCTAGCGAAAGACATACTGGTGATCCGACAAAAGAAAAAGGAGTTAAAGGTGACGGTGAAAGTGAGAGTTTAAGTGAGTTTCGTAAATCTTAGAGAGGGAAGAAGTTAGGGCAATGGGACGATAGTTGGAGGGATTAGAATGGTCACCTTTCTTCGGGATGGGTTGAACCGAGACATGCTTCCAAGAAGAAGGAAGAGTTTGGGTTTTGAGGTAAAGGCGAAAGAGGCGAGCAAACAGAGGGGCCAGAATTTCAACACACTACCTCAGAACACAAGGGGGTATTTCGTCTGGTCCATGCGCCTTACTCACATCCAACCTGGATAACACACCGGCAACCCTATGAGTGGAGATTATAGGAAAGTGCATAGGCCCAGTAGGAGGAGCAGGATTAGGAGGGGTAGAGCTGGAATCGTCTAATGTGGAGTTAGAGGAGAATAAAGTACCAAAGAGATTGGCTTTGTCAAGGGGAGAGTTGGCTATAGAGTTATCAGGTCGGAAGAGAAGAGGAAAAGAGGGATTGTAGAAGTTATTACAGATGTTTTTGGTTATGGACCAGAAGCATTTACTAGAAGAAGAGTTTTTCAGGTCAGCAGTCTTTCTTTTTCACAAAATTCCGCCTGGCCCTACGAAAAATAGCCTTATAACGATTCCTAAAAGTAATAAAAGAGGAATGAGTAACAGGAGAAGGAGATAGTTTCATAACTTGATACACCCCCTCTCTCTCCCTATATGCAAGAAAACAGGAGCGATCAAACCATGATTGTAAAGTGAAAGTTTTGGTAGAAGGTGTGATAAATGCACTCATACCACCGAGTATAACCCCAGCACAAACCGAGGCGTCCCGAGTGGAAAAGCAACATTCATCCCAAGAAAAGTAGAAGAATTATCGCAAGGATTGCCAGTTTGCCCTCCGATAGTCTCATAGTTGGCGTTTAGAAGGGGATGGGGGAGGTGGTCGTGCCCAGTTTGATTAAATAGAAATAAGATTGTGATCAGAAGACCCTAAGGGGGCATAAATTGAGTATGAATACTGCGAGAGGTTAGAGGTAAAACAAAGATCAAGAATGTTAGTAAGTTGTTCGTGTCGATATTGAACACATATAGGGTGTTTAATTGTTTGTTCCAGATCATTAAGTAGGGAAAAAGAAGAGTACCTCAGCTCCACCTGGGTCATCCCTTGCAGAGCCATGCCGCTCTCTGTGATGTACATTGAAATATCCTAGATCCGTGAGTCGAGCTAAAGGTGTACGTGTGTTGCAGTAGGCGCATACACCTCTCTTAGAACGGAAAGAGGTATAAAGGTTGTAGTTGGAGACTGAAAAAATTTGGGTGAAGTTGCAAGGTCAGCTGAAGTTCAAATAGTAGTAAGAGATCGGGGGAAGAAGTTAACAGATGGTGCTCCACAGAAGAAAAATTGGATCTCAGACCGCGAATGTTGGAAAAATGAAGTGTGAAAAAAGCCGATCCTCCAGCAACCGCGGTGACATCAGTTGAGGCCCCAATAGGTCTGCCCTGGGGTCCACAACCTTCCTGACCAGTGGTACCCATCCGAGATGGCCCCGCTTTTATATTATTGTTGGCTGATTTCACAGGAAAATACAAGAATAGAAAGAATAAAACAGATGAAGAGTGAGAAAAAGTCATATATATATATATATATATATATATATATATATATATATATATTGTGTTGTCAATAGTAAGAAAGACAATTGAGACACTGCAATTGTGTGTAAATGGGGCAGAAAGATAGATGAGCAACCTGTGAGTTGGTCACAATTTTTGTGGTGCTATATGGCAGCAGGGTCTGCCATTAGACAACACATTACACTGTGCAACAATTTTTTGTTTATGTTTATTTTGATATCGTTCTTTACTAATTTAGACATGCTGATTACGAATCTACCATTGGTTTTGCCATGCTGTCAATATTTTTTGAAAAATTAACAATATCACACTTTTTCTCAATTTTAATTATATTTTGGGGGATTTCTGTTAAAAAGCACAGCATTTCAATTAACAAAATTCAATTTAATGCATATATAATATATATATATGTATATATATATATATATATATATATATATATATATATATATATATATATATATATATATATATATATATATATATATATATATATATATATCAAACAAAATAACTGTGCATATTTAATACATATAAAGGTTTATTATAACAAACACCAATCAATAAAAATGCTGAGGTTTTGACATCTTGTCTCAAGGAGTGGAATTTACTAGATCCTAGTTGCAAGATTAGTACATACAGGAAAAGGCATCTAACTTTTACACCTTTCTTCAAAGTTTTGGAACTCAATTTGCTGTGTTACTGCTCTGATGTCAATGGCCTTTTTGGCTAAAGAGGCATTGAGTACAACCCTTCTGATAGGCGTCTGTTTATTGACAGCTCAACAAAAAGTCTTAAGGCTGTGTTGCTTCACAATGGGAATACACTTCCATCAATTCCGGTAGGTCATTCAGTTCGCATGAAGGAAGTCTATGAAAATGTAAAGATTTTGTTGGACAAATTCAACTATACAAGAAACAAATGGGATGTATGTGGAGACTTCAAGATGATAGGTTTCCTGCTTGGACTACAAGGTGGCTATACCAAGTATTCTTGTTTTCTCTGTCTATGGGATAATAGAGCAGATGACAAACACTATGACAGAAGAGATTGGCATGTTGGAAGCGACTTAACTCCTGGTGCACACAATGTATGTAACAATGCTCTTATTCAAAGAGAGAAGATATTGCTGCCATCACTTCCCATAAAGCTAGGGCTTGTGAAGCAGTTTATCAAAGCATTAAGCCCAGAAAGTAACTCCTTTAAACATGGCCGCTTAATGTTCCCAAATTTGTCTGAGGCCAAAGTCAAAGGAGGCATCTTCATTGGACTACAAATTAGGCAGATGTTGGCATTTAAAGATTTGGAAGACAAAATGTCAACTGTTGAAAAAAATGCCTGGGTTTCTGGGCAACCAGAAGTCTGAGAACTACAAAGAGCTGGTGGAAAATGCAATTGTATATTACAGAGAACTTGGCTGCAGAATGTCATTGAAGTTACACTACTTGCATTCACACTTGGACTTCTTCAGACCAAACTTGGGACACGCGAGTGAAGAGCATGGTGAACGGTTTCATCAGGTAATACAAACTATGGAGAAGAGATATCAGGGGAGATGGGATGAAGCTATGATGGGTGACTACATGTGGAGTTTGATTCGAGATGACCCTAAGGAACAAAAAAGAAAATGCCGTTCAAGTGTTCATTTTTAGCATAGTTTAATGTTGAATTGCATTAGGAACAAGTGTAGAAAAGCAATGTGTTGTTTGGTCATGTTTTATGCTTTCAATATATCATAAAATTGTGTTCTCGTTTCATTTATTTCATTAGCAAATGTGATGTATATCAACATTTTACTTTCTAATTTCTGGTTAAATTTCAGAGATGATAAAAAATTAATTGCTAATTTCTGTTAAAACTATTGATGCTGTAAAAAAACTAGTCATTTTTTGGAATCAGCGTACTCGAAAACATACTGTATATAAGCAGTTAAAATTTCAGATAAACATAACTTTCCCTAAAATGTGTAGCACAGTGTTATGCTTCCAGTATCTTCCCAGGCGATAGTACCTCCCTGTTTGGCAGCTGCCTACTACCGGCGTTCAACCTGGGATTGACCTCTCTTGCGGCGGTCTACCTGAGATTGACCTTTCCGCTACCCCATCACAGTGTTGGCTGGAATCTGGAACCTGGTACCTGGGAAGGACAGATCCAAGAGGGTGTGCTAGGGGTCCGGAGTCCGGACCCCCTTTCACCAGAAAATTTCAATACTTTTCTTTAAAGCGGTATTGTACTCTGGCGTTTTTGTATAGTAAAGAGTATTTACTATTGACCTCAGAATATGTTTTATTATCAAGTGCACATGGCCTCAAAATGGCTATGATATTGATCAGATCTCAAAAAAAAAAATCTGGGAAGCTTACTGCCCCCCAAAAACCCAGCTGGATGGGCTCGCTGCGCTCGCCATGATCACCTACCCACAACTTCTTCGACCTCCCCCCCCCTTTTTGATATTCCTGCAGTATAATACTGAGGGACGTCAGCAAGGCGTTTGACAAAGTTTGGCAAGCAGGGCTGCAGTATAAGCTCATACAACTGGGGCTACCCGAAAATCTGACGCGCCTGCTGTGCAACTTCATTATGGACCACAGAGCCAAAATCAAGATGCAAGAACATTTTGGAGAAGCATTCTCACTATCGAGCGGCGTGCCTCAGGGCTCTTGTCTCTCACCAACCCTTTACACACTCTACACGGCTGACCTGCCAACCCCAATCGTCGGCAGCGAGTACGTCATGTATGTCGACGATGTAACACAGATCGTCACCTGCCCAGGAAGGTCCACAGCAAGGATGGCGCGACTCACTGCTCGGGCAATAGAGGAGATCTCGGAGTATGAAAATAAATGGAAAATAAAAACAAACAAAACGAAATTTGAGGTCATATCCATAGCCAAATTCAAGCCGGCCCCATTAATGATCAGCGACGAAGAGATTGAGTACTCTAAACAAGGCAGGTTGCTCAGCCTCATCATTTCTCGGACGGGCATCATTCCCCACGTGAAGGACAGACTAAATAAAGCCAAAGTCGCCGCAGCCAAATTAAAACGTTTTAAACTGATGCCTGAGAAGATACAAGTTCACCTGTACAAGGCGCTGGTGAGGCCTGTGTTGGAGTACCCATCTATACCACTCGTCACAGTCGGGAAGACTAGACTACAACAACTACAGAGCTTCCAAAACAAGTGTTTGAGATCAGCCAGTGGCCAAGCGCCACCCTACCAGGAGACAGTGGAAACCATCCACCTAAGAAATAAAACAGAGGCCCTCAACTTCAGGTTCCATCGCCTAGGGAAGAAGGTTTGGGAAAAGCTCCTGGACGACCCTCACAGCCCAGACCACCTGCGCGGGGAAGACATCAACGGAGGGAGGCCTGGTGGTCCCAGAGTCTGCCCGCACTACAACAACCCAACCCGCGACCCATCTATGTCCGCCACAGTGATCCACCTTAGATTAAAACTTAGATGATATAAATTCACATTTATCAAGTCACAATCAAGTGAGTCCATAACGTAATACAGTATAAGATGTTAATAAACTTGTAACTGTAAAATCAATCAAGTCATTGTCTACTAAAATAACCATTGTGCAACCTCATTCTAAATCCTAGGTTAGCTTAGTTAGCCAACAAACTCTGTAATATGTAAAACAAGGGGTGTCGTCCCCCTCTGTTTAACTCATTAAACTTCTTTTCCAACCTTTCCCCCCACGACTATATGTTGTGACTTCTCCATCCCTCATGTCTGGCTGTGCCTTGAGCCCCAGCATGCCTTCCACCCTTTCCCCACCTTAACCTAAAAAAAAAAAAAAGGCCAGACTGAGATCATTCTGTCCTATCACCACTTGCAAAGGGATGACACACGGACACGTACTCAACAAGTCAGTTCAGCAGCTCGGTCCAGCGCCTGTCACACAGACAGGGACTGGACCTGTGAAATCTTAAATAATCCGTAAAAAAAAAAAAAAATAGCACCAGAGTATGTAAATATTAAAATTGTATTGTCGTTATGATTAAACAAAATGCCCAAAAAGAATGAAAATTCTCTTCTGCCAAGTGAAAATAAGTAATACAAGTTTTGTTTAATTCAGATTCCCAACATTATTTGGAAACGTACAATTTATAACAGCTCGCCGTGGCTCCCTTGGGGGCCATGGCCCCCAGGTTGAGAACCACTGCTCTAGTGGGTTTGGTTATAGTGTTGAAGAAGAGCTTAGAATAACACGTAGCAAGAAGGTCTAATACTGAGGTGTCGATTTCTGATTTTAAAAGATCAAGGTTGAAATCTCCTGTTATGTCGCAAAGTTCCTCTTTGAACTTATGATAGAGGTAAGCTGCGAAAAATTTTCAAGATAATTTCTTACATTAGTGTGGGGTTCTTCTGTAGATTACAGGGGATGAGGTGGAGGGGCAGGGATAGGGTGTGAGGTAGAGGGTGTGAGGTGGGGGCAAGTGCAGGGGTGAGGTTGGGGCTGGGGATGAGGGGGAAGCAGGGGTGAGGTATGGGGCAGGGGGGGTGAGGTAGTGGACAGATGGTAGGGAAGGGGGCATGTGCGTAGGTGAAGTAGGGAGCAGGGGCAGTGAGTGAGGTAGGGGGCAAGGCAAGGGGGGAGGTAGGGGAGGCAGTATTACCGGGACCTCAACAAACATGGTGGTCGAGGTGACGGTGAAGGTAAACAGTAGCAGCCGTGTGTGTAGTTAGTGCTTCTCTGTAGTCGCTTTATTACTTCTACCTAGTGTTACTTCTCAACCTTCTCGGAGATGACATGGTACTAACGACGTGGCGGTGATGATTTCTCTCTCTCTCTCTCTCTCTCTCTCTCTCTCTCTCTCTCTCTCTCTCTTTAATGATCTTTGGAGCATCTTCAACAACATTGTCCAACTAACTGATGCTAAGTACCCACATGTACCAGTGTTGTGTACTTTTTCTCTTTAGTCTAGGGTCGTGCCAGCCTCAGAAACAATTTATGTGCCGGTTGTGTCCTACTTGTGTACCTTTGCTCCTAATTCCTTATACGTGCGCACCTGTTTAATTACCCCCTTGCTTGATATCTGAGTTTTACCCACATTATTACATTATTATATTAAGGTAAATAAATTCAAAAGAACACTCAGTATTTGTTCATGAGTGGAACTTATGGTTAACATCTTGCATAATCTTAATTTGTGAGTATCCTTGGGAGTTCTGCATTCATCTTAAATTGTTAACTGTAGGTCCTATCTACCCCGTGACACACACACACACACACACACACACTTTCATTCTCTACCAATGATTAGGTGACAGTGACGAGGTTATAGTAAAGAGGTGACAGTAACGAAGTGATGATGACCTGGTGACAGTGACGACAGAGAGTGGCACCGTTAATGGCTTGAGGGCCACTAATGCCAGGGGGCTGAAATAGGCACATGGGGAATTATGGCTCTCCCGAAATTGAACGAGAAGAATGGATAGAGAGGGAGAGAAGAGAGAGAGAGAGAGAGAGAGAGAAGAGAGAGAGAGAGAGAGAGAGAGAGAGAGAGAGAGAGAGAGAGAGAGTCATAACTTGAATAAGTGAAAATAGGCTCGCGAGAAGTGCTGTTCTCTCCATATACTCGTATTGTTTCACCAAGCAAACAAAAAATTATTGGATTCGGCTGATTTTTCATTCAGTGAAAAACATACAAACGAACGAGGAGAGTAACACACATATTAGTAACATTATTATAGCACACACAAACACCACCAACCAAACATTACCTGGGATAATCCTAGACGCGTATAACCCCTGGTAACGGACGACTGCAGACAACAATTACTTCACAGGACGCCAAGATGCGCCCAGCTAGTGTGTGGGAGGAGAGTCGCAGCAGGTGGTGGGGGCATGGAAGAGAATATTTCTAGGTGGAGAGGCCAAGTTATGTTTGTTTACTATCTTTTGGTATAGCAGGCCAGATCCTGCTTATATCACCTGAAGATTAACAACCCTAACACTAACCTAGCCAAACCTAACCTAAACACCATATCTCTAACCTAACGCTAACTTAGCCTAACCCAGGTTGACTTAACCTAACCTAACAACCATAACGAAATCCCCCCAGTAGTGGTTAATTTTCTGGTGGAATAAGTTGGGTCATGTTCTCATCCACTTCCCTTTACCCTGACCTGAAGGTGTAGGAACGAAGGTCTTGTTCCAGGGTCTGATGGATTTTATTTGTCTTGTCTATCACTGTATTTGTCCGTGTCAGATCACTGCATTTTCCCGCTCTAATTCACTGCACTTGTCCATGTCTTTTACTGTTTTTGTCCGAGCTAATTCATTGTATTTGTCCGTTTCATTTCACTGTATTTTCCCACGCTAATTCGTTGCATTTGTCCGTGCTAATTCACTGTATTTGTTCATGCCAATGTATTATATTTTGTCCGTGCCAGTTCACTGTGATTCTGTACTGCTAGGGCAGTGAGTTTCGAGCCTTGATATCATTGCCTTTAGAGTGGATTATGTTGACTGTATAGTACCAGGTGGTGGTCGGTGATTTGAGCCTTTCCGACACTTCGTTATTATGCCATCATGAGCGGCAACTTTGCCTGTAAGTGTGGGTGGTGGGCTGCTCTTGACTCTCAGGGTGATGGTTTATTGTCCTTAAAGAAAATCGCTTAGTTCTTTGAAAACATTGGGGTATTATTTGGAGGATTGTGATTTAACTTTTTTGAGAGAGGGGGTTTAATCTTTTGACAATACTCGTGTATTGTCTTGAGAATGATGTATTAACTTAGTTTTATACTTTCCTCTCGAAAGGGTAAACAATAAGGCATAAAGGCAAAAAAGCATCACCTGAAATTAGTGACAAAATCAAGGACATATATATCTATACTTACTTGTTCTTGAAAGAAATTCTACTATAATTCATCATATAATATTTCCCAAATTAAATTCCACATCTGAGAAAAAAATCTGTAAAAGTGATTTATTTTTAATTTCCTCGGTAAGATGTTTACTCCTTGGAGGATAATATGACACGATGAGGTAGATAATGAGGGAAGGGGGAGGTGGATTGCCTAGGGTGTGAGCAGCAGGTACCAACACACGTCCACACCTGCCGTAGTTATACAGGTGTGGGTATTGATGACATGAAAGACGATTTGTTGATAGTTCTACAGTAGTTGTGGTTGACAGTGTGAGTTGTTCTTGACGTTGTTGCAGTTGTTGTGGTTCATAAAGTGTATTTTTTGTATGTGATTGATAATGTCTGTTCTTGCGGTACTTTGTGTGTACTCGTTGTGATCGTGGTCGTGATTGAAAGTGTGTTGTTGTTTCAGTTGTGGTTGATAATGTGTAATAATAGTGTAGTTCTTTTGTTTGGTGGTGCATTATTGTAATTGTTGTTATTCTGGTTGATAGTGAAGGTTGTGATAGTGGTGGTTGGTAGATTAGCTTGTGGTGGTGGTGATTGGTTGAGCAGCTTATGGTGGTAGTGGTTGGCAGAGCAGCTTGTAGTGGTTGGTCGTGCAGTTATGGATAGTGATAGTATCTTGGGTGAAGGTGGTTGGTAGATTAGCTAGTGCTGGCAGTGTGATGTTGTGGTAGTGGTTGGTAATGTGCTGTGGTGGTAGTGGTTGGTAGTGTGTGCTGTGATGGTACTTGGTAATGTGTGTTGTGGATATGGTAGTTGATAGTGTATGTGGTGGTGGTGATAGTTGATAGTGTGGTAGTGGTAGTTGGTAGTGTGTGTTGTGGTGGTGATGGTTGGAAGTGTGTTGTGGTTGGTAGTGTTTGTTGTGATGGTAGTTGGTAATGTGTGTTGCATGGTGGTAGTTGATGGTGTGTGTGGTGTGGTGATAGTTGTTAGTGTGTTGTAGTAGTGGTAATTATTAGTGTGTGTGTGTGTTATGGTGGTGGTACTCGGTAGTCGGTAGTCGGTAATGTGTGTGTTATGGTGATACAACACTGGGGGTAGAGGATGACATCAAGGAGGCTTTTTACGCCGACCTTGACAGAGTGCTAACCTTTGTCCCCAGAAAAGATAAGGTTGTGCTCCTGGGTGACTTCAGTGCCAGAATTGGCAGACAAGCTGACATTCGATAGGGAATGAACAAGGCAAGTGTAACCCAAGCGGCCAACTCCTCCTCAACATGTGTGCTTCACACAACCTCACTATCACCAATACCTTGTTTAGGCAGGCCGAAAAGTTCATGAGTTCGTGGCAACATCCACGATCTTAACACTGGCATCTCATTAACAACATCACTGTCAGAGAAAGAGATCTCTGAGATGTCCTCATCACCCGAAACCATGCGTGGCTCAGACCACTGTGACACTGATCATCGGCTCGTCAGAGCCAAGCTTTCACTTCACGCAGCCCTAAAACGGCGAAAGCAACAATCCTCCACAAGAGGTTTTAATACTTAGAATCTGGAGGATCCAGCGGTAGCACACGATTTCAGAGAGCAGCTCTAACATGGGCTGACAAAAAACCCAACAACAAACATCCCAAATCCCAGTGCCAAATGTGGTATTCTCGACACTATAGTGACAAAAACCTGCAGAGAGACCCTCGGCCAGATCAAAAGAATATATCAGTACAGGTTTGATGAAAATGACCCGGAAATCAATGTACTCGTCGATAATAAACGTGCTGCTTTAACTGATTGGTTGAGCAACCCTCAGTCTCAGACCAAATCTGATACCTTCCGCAAGAAGAAAGCAGTAGCCTAGCGCGAGCTTCACAAACTAAAGAACAACTGGTTTAAGGATAAAGCAAAAAATTGCAGATCAACACAAGATGCGCGAATTTTTCAATTCCACTAAAATATTTTATGGGCCAACCACTAAGGGCGCAGCCCCCCTCCGCTCATCCGATGGTAACTCCCTAATTAAAGACGGAGAAGGCATCCTTTAGCGCTGGAAAGACAAATACTATTCGTTGCTCAACCGAAACTCCGATGTGGATGTCCTGACTACCCAGAGGTCCTTCAGCATCCAGAGCTGACCCATCTCAGCTATCCTCCATCCCTGGATGAATAAGCTACTGCTATCAAACAGATGAAAAATAACAAAGCCTCATGGCGTGATGGAATCCCAGTCGAGGTGCATAAAGCAGTGGAGACGGCTGGTAAGCAGAGGTCCCCACTCTCTCCTGGAGAATATGTGGGAAAATGAGGAAATCCTCGAAGCTCTTAAATATTTATAAAAGGAGACCGATCAGACAATGGCAACTACCGCGGACTCTCGCTGCTGTCCGTAGCTGGCAAGAATATCGCCAGAGTCCGCCTAAGCAGACTTCTTTCTGAGGCGAAAAACATTCTCCCAGAATCTTAATGTGGCTTTAGGCCACCATGTGGCACCATTGACATAATCTTTGCTGCTTGCCAGATACAGGAAAAGTACAGACAACAGCGTCGTGACCTGTACATGGCCTTCATCAACCTAACCCCCACCCATCCGAGCAAAGACTACGCTTCCTCCCTTTAAATCATCTCTTAAAAAATATCTATTGTGTAAGTATAATATTTCTTGTAACACCTACTATATTTGCAGTACCTACTTTTATTGTACCATCAAAACCGTTATATCGGAAATTATCATGTAAATAGATAAGAAATTACTATTGTAATAAACATATTTACCAACTAGACATAATCCTGACAGCTCTGTCCTCTTGTTCAACCTTATTACTGTACAACCCGTGTTGTACTGCTTCCCCATTATACTTATGTTTTTCAATTCCACTGTAATTTATGTATGTACTTATAATAATAAAAAAAAATATTAATAATAAATAAATAAAATAAGTAAATATTGAAGTGATAACCATGGTAACATTATGAGATGTTATTATTACCACCATGGTATTGTACTATTCCAGATGTTACTAAATGTTACAAAATACTTAGTTGAGTTAAATGTATATCAGGTGCCTAAAAGAGAGCCCAGGTTCTCAACTGGCTCAGCCATGTTAATATTGTTATTATTATCCACTCAGTATCTGCGTTTTTCTGGCTGAATAAACAGTTTCAATTCAAAATTCAATTGTTTCAATTCAATTCGACTCGGTCAACAGGGAAGCCCTCTGGCGGACCCTCAACCGTTTTGGCTGCCCATCAAAATTGAGCACCATTGTGAGGCAACTCCACGATGGCATGAACGGCATTGTCTTGCACAATGGCACCCAATCTGAGTTCTTCCCCATTCAAACGGGGGTTAAACAAGGGTGTGTACTGGCACCAACTCTCTTTTCCATTTTCTTGGCTGCCTTTCTTACTCGTGCCATTGCCATTATTTATCCGGCGGGGTGGACATCAAGTACCGGATGAAGGGTCTTTTCAACATAAGACGACTCCAAGCAGGAACGAAGGTGTCGGCAGCTTCCATTACCGAGCTTCAGTATGCAGACGACCTCACACTTGTCGTTCACACTAAACGCGACCTGCAGGAGATCCTGAACACCTACGAGATGCGTTTGCACACTTCGGCCTTGAGGTGAATGTACAGTCAGCCAAAGATCCAGCGACCCCACCTTGGGTCTCGTGCTCGCAATTTTACCTGGTAATACTTGGTAAAGTAAGGTTGCATATAAAAGTGATTGTGATTGGTGGGTCTATTTTCAGGCGCATTACTGCCAGGATTAATATTAAACAATCCAAAGATAGAATTTTTATAACAATAAACTATTCATTGTTATTTAAGATCCTGAGAAGTTTCCAATGTTCTTATATTTGCTTAAATAATAAAGAAATTTTGATCTCATAATCTTGAGGCAGTCCTCGTTGCATTTGAGTTCCCAATTCATTAATATAATTTCTACATTATTTAACCAAATATTCGAACTTTTGGAAACTTCTCATGATCTTAAATAAGAATGAATAGTTTATTATTATGAAAATTATACCTTTGGATTGATTACTATTTCTGCTGACAGTATTACAGCCGGAAATAAATCCACCAATCACAATTACCTTTACATACAACCTTACTTTACCAAGTATTTGCCAGGTAAAATTGCCAGTACGAGACTCAGGGTGGGGTCGTTGGATAATTGGCTGACTATACATAAGACTTAGATTCTCTTTCAGCCTGCCCCTAGTTCAGCCACACCTCCACCATCCACCCAGCTTAACGGTACTACCCTCTCTAATGTTACCGACTTTCGGTATCTCGTCTCCCACCTGTCCACCAACGCGGACATCGATGAAGCGAGTCAGCATCGTATCAGATGTGCATCTCAAGAATTTGGCAGACTCCGAAACCGTGTCTTCAGTTGTAGAGAGTTGAAATTATCTACAAAGTTACACGTATATCGAGCAGTGGTCCTCCCCACCCTGCTATATGGCAGCGAGACATAGGTCACATACAGGAGGCACCTCAAGGCACTTAAAAACTTTCACGTTTCATCCTCCGAGTTCGCTGGGAAGACAAGAGAACAAATGCTAGTATTCTTGCTGACACCAACTGTAGAAGCATCGAGGCTACCATTATCCATGAACAATTACGTTGGACTGGCCATGTTACCCGCATGGACGACAGTAGACTAGCAAAGCAGCTACTTTACAGTCACCTAACGAATAGTCAACATAACGCTGGCGGGCAACTGAAAAGATATAAGGATAGTCTTAAGAAAAACCTGAAAAGTTGCCAAATCGAGCCCCTCACCTGGGAGACGATTATTCCACACCCTAACGCTTGCAGGATCACCACACAAGAAGGTGTCAATACTTTCGAGTTAGCCCGACTACATAACGAGGCACACAAGCGCCAACGCCTGAAAGAAGTTGCCGCCTCCCATTCCGCACTAGATGTAGGCCTCCACATGTACAACATCTGAGATCGACCATGTCGGTCCCATAGCGGCCTCTCTCACCTCACGGATCACCAACGAAGGTGACATTCTTAATAACTCATACCATTGTGTCATAGCTGGATGATCGTCATCCTCGATTCCGAGTGACAGCAAAGTAGTAGAAGTAGTAGAATGTAGTGTGTGTGTTGTGGTGGTCGTAACTTATAGTGCGTGTGTTGTGGTTTTGGCAGTTTGTAATAATAATAATAATAATAATAATAATAATTAACGGTTTATTGAAAGAGCATGGCAGCCAGAAGGCTGAAAATATACAATTACATAATTGGGGAATGGTTCTCTTGATTTACAAATGATGTACAAGTAACATAAGTGATACAAATATGATATATAATAATTAGGTGTTCATGATTTTTACAAAGGTTGAGACTGCGCTGTTCTTGTAGCAGTCAGTTTGTGCTCGTATGGGCTGGATGCGGTTGGGCAGGTGTGTGGCCAAGTGGCCAGGACAGTAGCTTGGGGCAATGCAGGTGTGCTCCATCCTTCAGGTTAGGTCAGGTGAAGCCGTGAGGTCAGGTCAGATCCAGCCACAATCAGTATTGCTGTGTTTTTGTGCTTTTCCTTCGAGTTGAAATTGCCACTTTTGTATATCACTTGTGGGTTAATCGTCAATCGTTGCACTGTACTGTTGGTGTGAGGATGTTGATAAATCCAGATGGGAAGGAGGAGATGGGGAGCGGAGGGCCCGACACACCGGGCTGGCAGCTGTCTCCATGATCAAGAGACCACGGCTGCGTGAGCGGGCAGCGCCGAATACACATGTCCTTACCCTATGAAGGCTGAGGGAAGTGTGTGTGTAGTAGTGGTGGTAGTTAGTAGTGTAAGTGTTGTGGTGGTAGTTGGTTGCATGTGTGTTGTGATAGTGGCAGTTTCTTGTGTGTGTGTCGTAGTGGTGGTAGTTGGTAATGTGTGTGTTGTGGTGGTTGGTAGTGTGTGTGTTGTGGTGGTAGTTGGTAGTGTGTGTGTTGTGGTGGTTGGTGTGTATGTGTGTGTTGGTAGTGTATGTTTTGTGGTTGCAGTGTGTGTTGTGGTGGTTGGCAGTGTGTGTGTGTTGTGTGGTAGTGTGTGTGTTGTGGTGGTTGGTAGTGGTGTGTGTGGTGTGTGTGTTGTTGGTTGGTAGTGTGTGTGTGTGTGTGTGTGTGTGTGTGTGTTGTGGTGTGTGTGTTGTGGTGGTTGGTAGTGTGTGTGTTGTGGTGGTTGGTAGTGGTGTGTGTTGTGGTGGTGGTGGTGTAGTGTGTGTTGTGGTGGTTGGTAGTGGTGTTGGTGGTGTGTGTGTTGTGTGGTGGTGTGGTGTGTGTTGTGGTGGTTGTAGTGTGTGTGTTGTGGTGGTAGTTGGTAGTGTGTGTGTGTGGTGGTAGTGTGTGTGAGTGTTGTGGTGGTAGTGTGTGTGTTGTGGGTGGTGTGTGTGTTGTGGTGGTAGTGTGTGTTGTGGTGGTGGTAGTTGGTGGTGTGTGTGTTGCAGTGGTTGGTAGTGTGTGTGTTGGTGGTTGGTAGTGTGTGTGTTGTGGTGGTTGGTAGTGTGTGTGTTGTGGTGGTTGGTGTGTGTGTGTGTGTGGTTGGTAGTGTGCTGTGTTGTGGTGGTAGTTGGTAGTGTGTGTGTTGTGGTGGTAGTTGGTAGTGTAGGTGTTGTGGTGGTAGTGTGTGTGTTGTGGTGGTGTTGATAGTGTGTGTGTTGTGGTGGTAGTGTGTTGTGGTGGTGGTAGTTGGTAGTGTGTGTGTTGTGGTGGTTGTGGTAGTGTGTGTGTTGTGGTAGTTGGTAGTGTGTGTGTTGTGGTGGTGGTAGTGTGTGTGTTGTGGTGGAAGTTGGTAGTGTGTGTGTGTTGTAGTGGTAGTTGGTAGTGTGTGTGTTGTGGTGGTGGTAGTTTGTAGTATATGTGTTGTGGTGGTGAAAGTTGTTAGTGTGTGTATTGTGGTAGTGGTAGTTGGTATTGTTTGTTTGTGGTGATGATAGTAGTGTGTGTATTGTGGTGGTGGTAGTTGGAAGTGTGTGTGTGTGTGGTGGTTGTGGTTGATAGTGAGTTGTGGTGGTGGTTGGTAGTGTGTGTATTGTAATAATAATAATAATAATAATTAACGGTTTATTGAATAAGTTCAACAGCCCGAAGGCTGAAAATATACATTGGACAAAAGCTTTCATTACTGAAAGAAGAAGGAACAATGATTGAACATATAAATTATTATAGTTTACAGTTGATGGCCCGGGCCTGGGAAGGTCATTGAGACACCAGGTGGTGTGGTGTTCACGTGGTGTACTAACTCGTCCTCGGGTGTTGATATGAAGGACCTCACGTGATCATGGAGACACTGGGTGGTGTGGTGTTCACGTGGTGCAGTAACTCGTCCTCTGGTGTTGATATGAAGGACCTCACGTGGTCATGGAGACACTGGGTGGTGTGGTGTTCACGTGGTGCAGTAACTCGTCCTCGGGTGTTGATATGAAGGACCTCACGTGGTCATGGGGACACCGGGTGGTGTGGGGTGGTGCCACAGTACCTCGCCCTGCTGGGTGGTTTTGTATTATCTCGTATTCAGGTGCATAGCCGGCCGGCCCTCTGTTGTTCCCATAGTGGACTGATTAGCACCTCCTGGTCAGAAGACGGTGGTCAATTCCCCGGGGTGCTTATCCCGCTGGTGGGTAACGGCTCTCACTGGCACTGTCTAGTGCTGAATTCACTGGCTTAAACACTGTTCATCACTGTTCAACACTGGTCCCACTTCTTTCCGAAACGAAATTGTCACTTTTGATTATGTTGATATCCCGGTGGTGAGGATGGTTTGGGGAGAGGAGCTTGAGGAATGGGCCGAACATTGGCCACGGGGGGCCACTGCTCAGCAGGAGCAGCGCCTGAACAGGTCTCGACCCTACGGTGGTCAAGGATGTATTGTGGTAGTGGTATTTGGTAGTGTGTGTTTGTGGTGGTGGTAGTTAGTAGTGTGTGTATTGTGGTGGTGGTGGTAGTTGGAAGTGTGTGTGTGGTGGTGGTGGTAGTTGATAGTGTGTGTGTTGTGGTGGTAGATAGTAGTGTGTTGTGGTAATGGTGGTGGGGTGTGGTGGTGGTGGTGGTAGTGATGTGTGTGTGTTGTGGTGGTGGTAGGATAGTGTGTGTGTGTGTGTGGTGGTGTGGTAGTTGTAGTGTGTGTGTGTGGTGGTGGTAGCTGTAGTGTGTGTGTGTGTGGTGGTGGTGGTAGTTGATAGTGTGTGTGTGTTGTGGTGGTGGTGGTAGTTGATAGTGTGTGTGGTTGTGGTGGTGGTAGGATAGTGTGTGTGTGCTGTGGTGGTGGTAGTTGATAGTGTGTGTGTGTGTGTGGTGGTGGTGGTAGTTGATGGTGTGTGTGTGTTGTGGTGGTGGTGGTGTGATAGTGTGTGTGTTGTGGTGGTGGTGGTGGTGGTAGTTGGAAGTGTGTGTGTTGTGGTGGTGGTGGTAGTTGTGTGTGTGTTGTGGTGGTGGTGGTGGTGGTAGTTGGTGTGTATGTTGTGGTGGTGGTGGTGGTGTATGTGTTGTGGTGGTGGTGGTGGTAGTTGAAGTGTGTGTGTTGTGGTGGTGGTAGTTGATAGTGTATGTGTTGTGGTGGTGGTGGTGGTGGTAGTTGTGTGTATGTTGTGGTGGTGGTGGTAGTTGATAGTGTATGTGTTGTGGTGGTGGTGGTGGTGGTAGTTGTGTGTGTTGTGGTGGTGGTGGTAGTTGATAGTGTATGTGTTGTGGTGGTGGTGGTGGTGGTAGTTGAAGTGGTGGTAGTTGATAGTGTATGTGTGTGGTGGTGGTGGTGGTGGAGCTGGAAGTGTGTGTGTTATGGTGGTGGTGGTAGTTGATGTGTATGTGGTGTGGTGGTGGTGGTGGTGGTGGTTGGAAGTGTGTGTGTTGTGGTGGTGGTGGCAGTTGATAGTGTTGTGTTGTGGTGGTGGTGGTGGTGGTAGTAGTTGGAAGTGTGTGTGTTGTGGTGATGGTGGTAGTTGGAAGTGTGTGTGTTGTAGTGGTGGTAGTTGATAGTAGTGTGTTGTGGTGGTAGTTAGTAGTGTGGGTGTTTTTGTGGCAGTTTGTAGTGTGTGTTGTGGTGGTGGTTGGTAGCGTGCGTTGTGGTGGTGGGGAGGGCGGAGGGTAGTATGTGTGGTGGTGGTGGTGGATGGTAGTGTGTGTGTTTTGGTTTATAGTGAGTTGTGGTGGTGGTTGATAGCGTGTGTTGTGGCGGTGGTTGCTAGTGTATGTGTGTTTTGGTTGTGGTTGATAGTGATTTGTGGTGGTGGTTGATAGTGTGTGTGTGTTTTGGTTGTGGTTGATAGTGATTTGTGGTGGTGGTTGATAGTGTGTGTGTTGTGGTGGTAGTTGGTAGTGTGTGTGTGTGTGTGTTTTGGGTGGTAGTTGATAGTGTGTGTGTGTGTTGTGGTGGTAGTTGATAGTGTGTGTGTGTTTTGGTGGTGGTGGTTGGTAGTCTGTGTGATGTTGGTGGTTGGTAAAGTATCTTGCGGTAGTGTTTAGTGGTGTGTGTTGTGGCAGTTATATAGTCGTTAATATTTTATAAGAAAATAATAACTGTTACATGTGCAGAAATACACACACAAGTGCACATGCAGAAATGTACGCATAAGTATACACAACTACATACAGAGGTAATCTATATGTATACACAAATAAATGTTAAAATTAAAACCGATATGCCCATAATTCTACGTAATCCTAAAATCTTTCGCACACACACACACACACACACACACACACACACACACACACACACACACACACACACACACTGTCCTATTCAATAATAATTAAGGTGGTTGAGACGAAGCACCCTTCAGCCCCTTCAGCCGAGGATATATTTAGTATCGTGTGACTCTGGGTAATTTGTCTTCAGTTCTCATGTCATCTTCCATTGTCATTTGAGAACACATGTTATATTTATTGTTTGATTATTTAGAGAGTAACTAAAATCAATGACCTCTAAAAATTATTTACCATTATTTAACTAATAAAAAAAATATATCAGCCGCCATTATGGTTCTATTCTATAGACGTTTATTATAAAACAGCTTATATACCAAACCATTAGGCAATACACTGATCCCTCATGACCAAAACTCACTAATAACTCTGTGTCTTCTCCGTCACCAGAGCCCATAGAGGAGCTGGACCTGCTGCAGGCCATCGCAGTGCCCTTCGCCGACCCCTCCACACAGTACTTCGTCACGGGGCTTGACGGCTTCCCTGCCTTTGGTTTCAAGGCCGGGGCGAGCATCAAGCATCCCAACCGACTTTTCATGCCAGAGCGTCTCTACAGGGAGTTCTCGGTGAGTGTCCTGATATTGCAAGTTTTTTTTTATTCTTTGAGATGTGTTACTACTATAACTTGTTTTGTGTTGATACTAAAATGTGTGTGTGTGTGTGTGTGTGTGTGTGTGTAATAATAATAATAATAATAATTAACGGTTTATTGAAAGAGCATGGCAGCCGGAAGGTTGAAAATATACAGTTACATAATTCAGGAATGGGTCTCTTGATTTACAAATAATATTCAAGTAACATAAGTGATACAAATATGATATATAATAACCTGGTGGGGAGAAGTTAAAACTAAAAGGTATTTCAACATAGTGACAGTGCAAAAAGTAAGATTGGCTGGGAGTGAATACACTGGTTGATTACAAGTGAATGATAATTTTTACAATGGTTGGGACTGGGCTGTTCTTATAGCGATCAGTTCGTGCTCGGACGAGGGATCTCGGGTGGTAGTAGGAGCCGGTGTCGAGGATGGTGCAGAAGCTTCTCACCAAATTTGTAGATGAGGTCGTGGTGATGGTCAGTAAGAGCCGAGAGGGTCAGTGTGTTGAGTGCTTCTTGATATGTGGAGTAGGAAGGGGAGATAATAATCTTGCATGCCTTCTTTTGACTTGTTCTAGGTGTTTACGTTGTGTGGCATTTAGGGAGAAGACCAGGTAGGGGAGGAGGTGGATATGACAACTTCACTGACGTGTGGTTTCCAATTTAGTTTGTTGCCTATGGTGACGCCGAGGAGCTTAGTGGAATTTACAACCTGGAGTGTGTTGGGACCTAAAGTAATGGAAGGGGGTGGGACAACGTCGGAGGAGAGGTTGATGTGCATAACCATGGTCTTGGTATGATTGATGGTGACGTGGTTGATGGTGGTCCAGTTTTGGAGACTGTTCAATAAATCCTGAAGGGCGGTATAGTTGGGAGCAGAATTGTTGACACTGATCCCAATGGTGGAGTCGTCGACATATTTTCAGCGAACAGGGGTTTCTCTTAGGGCATCATTGATAAGCATAAGGAAGCATAGTGGTCCCATCTTGGTGCCTTGGGGGGACGCCACAGGTGATTGACTGAAAGGTGGCGACAGCACCTCGGAAGCGTACAGCTTGGCGTCGGTTACTGAGGAAGTCTGTGAGACATGGTATAAGACTTCATCAAAACCCGAGGTCGATAGCTTTGTTGATGATTAAATTGTGGTCTTCTAGGTCGAACGCCTTGTTGAAGTCAATGAAGGCGACAGCTACAGACGTTTTTCGTTTCTCCAGATGGCGGTATATGTAGTCGAGAAAGCTGACAAGACAGTGAGTGGTGGATGAAGTTTTCATATTACCAAATTGCTGAGGGTCTACAGCTCCTGCAATATCAGCATAAGCCCAGTCAAACACAAAACTTTCACAGATTAAGCTGGGTATTAGGGTGACTGCAATGGGTCGTAGCTGATTTAAGGATTGTTGGCTGGTTAACTTGGGCACTGGTGACACATATGAAGTCTTCCAGTCAGCTGGGCATCTGGCTTGACTGAGGAAATCATTGATGATGGAGCAGAGGGGCTTAGCAAGCTCCGGGGAGAACTCATTGAAGAGTTTAATTGGTAAGTCAATAGGGGTAGTGGAGCATTTTAACTTCAGTTTGTACAGACGTTTTCCTACTTCAAATTCTTCTACTAAGTCAGTAAGAAAGGGGGCTGGTAGGTAAGCAGGGAGATTGGCTGTGTCAAGCCGGGGGAGCGTCTGGCATATAGTAGCGAAATGGTTATTTGATTGCTCAGATGCGTCTATATTAGTGAGATGGCTAAGGAAGGGGAGGGGGTGTGTCTTATTGCTTAGTCCACAGAGTTCTTTAAGCTTACCATACCACTGACTGATGTTGGTCTGCTTCAGGTGCTGCAATTTGGTTGGGTAGTGAGACTTCTTTGCAGTGCGTATTTCGCGGATGACTCGGTTGCGAAGGGACCTGTAGCGGTTGTGGTCATTGAAATAAAAGGCTCTGTCTCTCTGTTGCATAAGTCTTTGGATCCGAGGTGTGATCCAAGGCAAATCAACTGGGTGAGATCTGACGGACTTCTCGGAAAAGAAGTGGTGGTGAGCTTCCATGGTGGTGTTGGTATAATTTAACCATTTGGTGTCCACGTCATCCACACTAAGTACTTCAGTCCAGGGATGGTGAACTATCCACTGCCCGAAGAGACGCACTGCAGAGTCAGTAATCGGCCTGTAGGTCTTGATGTAGGGTCTCTGTACTTGAGCGGGAGTGGCAGCTGGGGACCAGAGCACTGATAAGTGTGTGCTACACCCGATAGGAGGCATTGGTTGAGGTAGTGGTCCACTAAGTCGGTTAAGATAAAGTCAAGGGTATTTAGACCGTGTGTGGGGAAGTTCACAACTTGTGATAGTGACAGCTGGTCCTGGATATCAGTAGTGTCAATTTCATTATAATCCCCGCATTATTCTAACTTGGCACATGGGTACCTAACTCTGAGGTGGTCTGAGGTGGTAATGAGGTGATTGATGAGAGTGTCTTTGGTGGGTGAGCGAGGCGGATGGTATGACACGCAGATTATGATAGAAGCAGTGTGGCGCGGGTGGGCCCGTGGCACAACACGTACCCATAATGCCTCCACATTTGCTGGGACTTGAACATCCAGGCATGACCGGCGTAGGTCATCTTAACAGAAGAGGGCAACGACCCCTCCGCATCCATGTGAACGAAAGTGATGAAAGAGCTGATATCCCTCAATATGACACGTTTCAGGCACAATTTGCCAAGCATCACATATGGCAAAGACGTTTGCAGCGACTGACCTGACTGTGATTGCCAGCTCGTCAAACTTGTTAGCAAGGGAAGTGACGTTGGAGAGCAGTAAAGACGGGAGATCATACCATATCTGTGGAACTTCAGTGTAATGATGCGGTCTGTCAGGGGTGGGTGGCTCTGGTTTCCTGGTGGAGATTATGGTCTTAATGGGCTTTTGTTTATGACGCCCTTGTCTACGGCTGCGCGCATGGAATATGTTCTGTGACTTGAGTCGCGCGATAACACTGCCATCAGGAAAACCATTCCCACGCTTTATAGAAGGTACAGAGAGCATCGGGAGTAAGTAATTGGTGGCCATCTGTTGATAACTGTTGTTGTGGACGGATGGAAGTGTTTGTCCCCAGTGGCCATAAATTCACTGGCGGCACTTTGAGGGCCACTGACACTGGTAGACATCTGTTAATATTTGTCAGTCGTAAGCACCTAAGCACCGTGAGTCCTTGTCTATGGCGCTTAGTGTCGCCGACACAGTATCCATGATATATGCAAACACACCGGTGGTCCTTGTCACTGGCACTTTGAAGGTGACCGAAAAAATGTCCACTATCTGGTATTACACTGCTGTGTTTTTGTGCTTTTCCTTGGGATGCACTATCCAAACACTGTTTGGTTATCAATCATTGCACTGATCATTTGAAGGTTTTGCTGAATAAATCCTGGTTCTAGTAAGGCTGGTAGGGCGTTGGGATATAGCAGGGAGGGGGGGGAGCAGGGCCAAACAGACTCGGCCTGGCTGCCAAAACCCGGAGCGCCTTCAGGGCACGTCTTGTCTCAGTGATAGTTGACAAGTGTGTGTGTGTGCACAGTGCGGTATAATGCGTATAGCGTGGCAGCATTATGTTAGTGTTAAGGTGCAGGATTTGTTTGCTTACTCTTGCTATTAGCTACCGCCGCTGGATAGCCCTCGTGGTGAACAGGGAAGCAACCTTGCAAAAGTCGTCCCCTGCCAGTACTCAGCTTCTTCACCATCAAGAATCCTGCTGTACCTACTAGTGGCCCCAGGCTATTTCAGCAGGGGATCTCAGAACATCACGGGGCCCCAGAGGGACGGTGCATAGGCCCACCGGTATGTGGACACGCCCTAGTGCCTTGCAGAGCTACCTTGGTAGGTATAAGGCTACAGGAGTACACCCCAAACTAAAAATCTGTGGTGGAGCCCTGCATCAGGCACACGTATTTCCAGAGCTCCAGTATGACCCCAACGGCAGAATAGGCAGAAGAGGTAACCAACATGGAAGCCCAAAGAAGAGACCGGCGTATGAAGGCAAAGGAAGATGGACAGGCTGCCAAGGCGAAACCCAACAAACTGGACTATCAGCAGTCCATTGCAGCTCTTCCTCTCCTAGTCGTTGCAACTACCTGCACCACTGAATCATGAAAAGGAAGAGCCAAGATATGTGGTTGCAGCCTGGGCTGGTGACACACAAGTGACGACGGAGACAGGCAGAGATGGCTGCCGGGAGTCTCTATTCACAACTCTACACATGGGCAGCATAGATAAGATGGTCGTTTATGCACTAGAATCAAGGCAGCAGTGCAATCCGTCCTGTCTCTGCAGCACTTTCCAGGAGCCACTCTACTCACCCCACATGGGGAAAGGCTAGAAAAGGTGCCCTAAACATAGCCTGCCTAAAAATAAAAAATAAAAATAAAATAAAAACAGCCTGGCTGAACAACCTCACCCAGTAAGGTCATCCTAATGTGGTCGAAAACAGTACAAATGAGCTTCCTGAAAAAAGAACTGTCCTTATGGCAAAAGAGCTGTCAAGGTATAACATCGACAAAGCAGCCATTAGTGAGTCCTGGCTCCCAGAACGGGGGTTCTGGTATACCTTCTCTAGAAGGGTAAGCATGCTGTGGAGAGAAACCTCATCTATGGAGTTGGCTTTCCCATTCGTCAATCTATTATACATAGACTAACTGAAATGCCTGTTGGGATCAACGAAGGCGTCATGACGCTCCAAGTCCCAATGAATCACTCGAGTCATGCCTTCTTCATCAGTGCATAAGCCCCAACAATGGATGCAGAGGGTGACATCAACGAGGCCTTTTTCGCCGACCATGACAGAGTGCTAACCTCTATCCCTAGAGGAGATAAGTTTGTGCTCCTAGGTAACTTCAATGCCAGAGTTGGCAGAGATGCTGACATATAGCAGGGAACCATAGGGAGAAATTGACTAGACAAGTGTAAGCCCAACGGCCTACTCCTCCTCAGGAAGTGTGCTAATCACAACTTTACTATCACCAACAGCTAGTTTAGGCAGGCCAACAAGTTCAAGAGTTCGTGGCAACACCCACCATCCAAACACTGGCATCTCATTGACTACATCATTGTCAGAGAAAGAGATCCCGAGATGTCCTCATCACCCGAGCTATGCGTGGCTCAGACCACTGCGACACTGATCATCGGCTCGTCAGAGCCAAGCTATCATTTCACATCACCCCAAACTCGGGAAGGCAACAAACCTCCAGAAGAAATTTTAACATTAAGTGTCTGGAGCATCCAGCGGTAGCACATGCTTTCAGAGAGCAGCTCGAACATGGGCTGATAAACATCCCGACAACAAACAACTCAAATCCCAGCGCCAAATGGGATATTCCTGACACTGTCATGACAAAAACCTGCAGCGAGACCCTCGGCCGGATCGAAAGAAAACACCGGGGCTGGTTTGATGAAAATGACTCGGAAATCAAGATACTCATCGACGATAAACGTGCTGCTATAACAGAGTGGCAGAACAACCCTCAGTCTCGGACCAAACTTGGTATCTTTAGTAAGAAGAAAGGGGTGCCCAGTGCAAAATCCATAGTCTAAAGAATGACTGGTTTAAAAATAAACCATGTGAAACACAAAACCTTGCAGATCAGTACAAGATTCGCTGGGCCAAGAACTCATGATGCAAGTCCCCTCTGCTCATTCGACAGTAACTCCCGAATTAAACACGAAGAAGGCATCCTTCAGCACTGGAAAGTGAGCTATCATTCACTGCTCAACCGAAACATTGATGTGGATGTCCTGACTACCCATCAGGTCCTTTAGCATCCAGAGCTGACCCACAGCAGCTTTCCTCCATCCCTGGATGAGGTAGATACTGCCATCAAACAGATGAAAAAGAACAAAGCCTCAGGGCCTGATAGAATTCCAGCTGAGGTGTATAAAGCAGGAGGAGCTTTGCTTACCAGTGGTCTCCACTCACTACTGGAGAATATATGGGAAGGGGAGGAAATTTCCCAAGCTCTTAAAGACGCCTCCATTGTCAATATTTATAAGAACAAGGGAGTCCAGTCAGACTGTGGTAACTACCGCAGGATCTCACTGCTGTCCATAGGTGGCAAGATTATCGTCGAGTCCTCCAAAACAGACTTCTTCCTGAGACGGAAAACTTCTTCCCACAATCTCAATGTGGCTTTAGATCATCATGTGGGATCACTGACATGATCTCTGCTGCCCACCAGATACATGAAAAGTGCAGAAAACAGCGTCATGACCTAATCAAGGCCTTCGCCTCAGTCAACAGGGAAGCCCTTCAGCGGACCCTCAGCCGTTTTGGCTGCCCACCAAAATCTATTGCCATAGTGAGGCAACTCCACAATGGCATGAACGGCAGTGTCCTGCACAATGACACCCAGTCTGAGTTCGCCCCATCCAAACGGGGGTAAACCAAGGATGTGTACTGGCACCAACATCTGTGAACGACGCTGCTGGTCATGTATAGTCGCCCCAGAACTCACCAACGTAGGTAACATCTTTAATAACTCATATCATTTTATCATTGCTTGATGATCGTCATACTCGATTCCGAGGGACAGCAAAGTAATAGTAGTAGTAGCAGTAGTAGTAGTAGTAGTTGTAGTAATGGGCGAGCGCGGCGTGGATGTAGTGGAGTATCCTCCCTGATCTAAAGAGTTGTTGGAGGGGACATATTCGGAGTGTGGGAGCGGGAATTTCACAGTGTGTCGGTGAATATTGGATGTCACCCTAAGCATTGTCACCGAAGGTTCTTCTCATCCCTTACGGCATTAATCGCAGATATTCCGTGTGTTCACCGGCGATCTCCAAGCGACTTTGTGAGTATTTGGATGGGTGGCTACTGCAGGCACCAGGTGCCAGTGCCAGTGTCGATAGGCCTAGTTTGGCAGGAGTGGCATCGAGACTCTCGCCCTTATGGGACCAAGTGCTCTACACTTGCGGTCGCCCCACCGCCAAGTAACTGTCATTTCATGTAGTGTCGGCCGACCAAGTGAGTATATACAGTATAACTAATCTTACATCAATGCGACCATAGAAATAGTGGTTATTTCTGCCAAGTATATATAAACAAGTGTTAGGTGTGACAATTCTTGCTCCCAGTGTATCATTCTGAAGTGTAGATTGTCGCCCACAGGAGGGTGGCCTAAACACCCACGCGCGCACGTATGCCCCTACTACCCGGACATAGCAGTCCAGCCTGTCACCTCTCTGCCCTTTACTCATAAGAACTAGTTTCTTCTTCTGTATGGGACCAAAGCAGATGTCGGAGGCGGACGTAACTGTCGCCCAAGGTGCTGAACACTATGCCAGGTAACAGACATTCCTGCGTCTGTGCTAGCCAGTACCAAAACTGCACTAGCTGTGAACGTGCGAGAAACAACCGACCATGTGTGGTTTGCAGAAAGGGATACAATTGTCGGAACCCACAAGGCAGGGAGCCGACTAAGGAGACCACAGTGGATATCGCCTGGACCCAACAGCCCGATGATATCCTAAATGATAGCAGTGAATCTACTCAACCTCAAAATGTAGTACTAATAAACGCTGCTCCAACAGCAGCAGATGTCCACGAGATGAATGAGAGACAGCCACCACAGTGGAATGGTATGTCGATGGAAAATGCTGACAAATGGGTTAAAGAAACTTACTCAAAAATTGTCAGGTGGTCGCCGGCTAACCTGTTTGAACCACCCAAGTGTGCGGCCGCCAAAGAAATGATTCGGGAGATGATTCGCCTCATAACTGAGTACACTCAGGACTTCTTCCTTTCCCCTTTAGCTCTTCAACTACTGGCAATAATACCACATCCATTCAGTCAGAGGACACACAAAAAGACTAAGCACAAAGAAAATGCGGCAGCAATGAAGAGAAGATTGACAATGTGGCAGAATGGGGCCCTTGACGATCTCCTATGTGAAGCAAGAACACTGCAGGAGAGACTAAAATTTATAGGAG
Source organism: Homarus americanus (assembly GCF_018991925.1). Classification (NCBI taxonomy): domain Eukaryota; kingdom Metazoa; phylum Arthropoda; class Malacostraca; order Decapoda; family Nephropidae; genus Homarus; species Homarus americanus. Next base: position 4,534 of record NW_024726919.1, on the reverse strand, counting down.
ACGGGAAGCAAAACACCGATGACGTTGCAAGAAAGTTTGGAAACAAAATGCGTATGGGAAAAGTGTCTTTGGCGATAAGAGCTCTCACAGAGGAATCATCCAGTGGGGTTCTGCCAATAAACAGAGAGACATTAAAACAACTGAAAGAAAAACATCCCCCTGCAAATGAAGATGAAGGCATCAGGTTCAAGGGTGGCTACATCCCCTTAAATGCTGTCCTGTTCGAGAATATAACAGGAGGGATGGTGAGGAAAAAGGCACTGACGACTCAGGGAGGTGCCGGCTCTTCAGGTCTGGATGCAAACGGCTGGAGAGTCATCCTCAGCACTAACAAGTTTGGCCCCGTAGCAAGTGATCTCTGCACGGCCATTGTCGTCCTTGCAAGAAAGCTGCCATCCTCGTTCTGCCAATACCTCCATGCTCTGACAGCCTGCCGCCTCATTCCCCTGGATAAGAATCCAGGATGTAGACCTATAGGGGTGGGGGAAGTGCTGAGGCGGATCATCGAAAAATGCATAATGGCTGTGGTAAAGGATGCTGTCAGGGCAGCAGCAGGGAACCTGCAAGTTTGTGCTGGCCACCAGGCTGGAGGGTAAGCTGCCATTCACGCCATGAGAACGATATTTGAGCAGCGCGATTGTGAGGCCGTTCTCCTGGTGGACGCTTCAAACGCATTCAACATACTTAACCGCAAGGCCGCACTGCACAACATCAAGATCAAGTGTCCAAGCTTTGCAATGTATGTTGAAAACTCCTATAGGAATCCATCAGACCTTTATATAGTAAACATCAAGGCTCCATGAGGTGATGCCATCATACAGTCAACCGAGGGAACAACACAGGGGGACCCTGTTGCAATGGCAATGTACGAAATAGGCCTAGCCGTGTTCCAACACACAATAAATTTGAAACAACTGAGGTCAAGCAAGTGGCGTACGCTGATGACCTAACATGAGCAGGAAAAGTGGAGGACACCAAAAAGTGGTGGGACCTGGTAACATCATGAGGCCCACAAATAGGGTACCACCCAAACCCCAGCAAATCCTTCCTCATTGTGAAGCCAGAACATTATGAACGGGCAATGGAAGTGTTCGGTGGAAGTGAGGTCAAAATAACAAAGGATGGCCAAAGACACCTAGGCGCAGTAATCGGCACGACGGACTTCAAGACCGAGTACGTAACGGGGAAGGTGAATGAGTGGGTTAGGGAAATCCAAGCTCTGAGATTGCTAACACAGAGCCACATGCGGCTTTTGCGGCATTCACCCATGGAGTCAAGCATCGCTGGAACTACCTGATGCGCACTATCCCTGATATCGGACCCCTCCTCCACCCTCTGGAAGAAGCTATCAGCGTCAATTTCATTCTCAAATTAGTGAAACACCCTCACTTAACCCCAGCAGAAAGATCACTCCTTGCACTACCACCGAGACCGGGAGGAATGGGACTGACCAAACCAGAGGAGATTGCAGCCACCGAATAAAAAAACTCAGTTAAGCTCACGACAGCCCTCTCGGATCACATAATAGCTCAGAACGCAACAGGAGAGGTTGATACCAGTGAAGTAAACAAGATTCGAAGGTCCATTACGATAGAACGACAGCACGGCCAAAGTAATAAGTTGCAGCAACTTTTGCTGCAAATACCAGAGAATTTGAAGAAAAAAGTAGCTGTAGCGCAGGAGGTGGGCGCCTCGAACTGGTTAACTACGTTACCGATAAGGGCAAATTGTTTCAGTCTCAATAAACAAGAATTTACAGATGCCAATACTCTAAGGTATGGTAGGCCAGTAGGTCTGCCCTCCCAATGCGTGTGTGGCTCTTCCTATGACGTCGATCACGCCATGGTGTGAAGAAAGGGGGCTTCATATGCATAAGGAATGGCGAAGTAAGGGATCTCACAGCAAATATGTTGAAGGAAATCTGCCCTGATGTCAGGGTAGAACCGACCCTCCTTCCATTGGACAGTGAGATTTTCCAACATAGGACTTCAAACACATCCAACGAAGCCCATGTTGACGTCAGTGCTCGAGGATTCTGGACGCGGGGACAGCGAGCCTTCTTCGACATCAGAATTTTTGATCCCATGGCTGCATGTCACCGTAACTTAGCTCTCGATGCTGCACACAGGAGGAACGAGAACGACAAGATAAGGGCATACAGGGAGAGAATTCAGAACGTTGATCAAGGCAGCATCACTCCTCTCGTGTTCACAACCTCTGTTGGGATGGGACCAAGTGCAAGATGCTTTTACGCCAGACTCGCGGAAGTGATATCCGAACAGAAGCAGCAGCCCAAAAGTTATGTTACAGCCTGGATGAGATGTCGACTGTCCTTCTCTCTCCTTCAGTCGGCTTTGCTCTGCCTCAGAGGAACGAGAGCATCGGCCCCAAAGCCGACAATAGTTGCAGATATTGACTATGAGGCTACAGATACTGAATGCCGCACAGAACTGCGGCTCAACTAACTCAACACAGCTAGGATAGCTATTTATGTTTTAGGATATTTAATATTAAGGTAATATAATGGTGGCGAAGGTATGGCTATTGGGGGAGGCTGGAGGCCAGTTTTGGAAAAAAAAAAAAAAAAAAAAGTAGGAGTAGAAGTAGTAGTAGGGTGTGTTGTGTTGATCCTGAGTATCAACACAACACATTCCTTAGTATCACAACACACCCTCCAGTATCAACACAACACAACCTACAGTATCAACACAACACACAGCCTGCATCAACACAACACACTCCGAAATATCAACACACCCTAATAATGTAGGGTGTGTTGATACTAAAGGGTGTGTTGTGTTGATACAGTAGGGTGTGTTGTTTTGATACTGTGGGGTGTGTTGTTTTGATAATGTAGGGTGTGTTGTGTTGATACTGTGGGGTGCGTTGTGTTGATACTGTGGGGTGTGTTGTGTTGATAATGTAGGGTGCATTGCGTTGATCCTGTGGAGTGTAATGTGTTGATACTGTGGTTGTAGCACTTGTGAGTATGTAACCTTCCCTTTTCACACCTCCGTGACCCTGCGTTTTTGCTGTTCCTTAATCATTGCCAATATTCCTACACTGACGATGTCGTTCCCTTAGATGTACTGCAACGTATGTGTTACACCCCTTTCACCCATGGTGTCCAAGTGATAACTATGGTAACATTATGATATGTTCTTATTACCACCATGCTACGTGTACGATTCCAGATGATACTAAATGTTACAAAATACTTCCTTGAGATAAATGTACAGTATATGTCAGGTGCCTACAAGAGAGCTCAGGCTCCCACTGGTTCAGCCATGTTAATATTATTATTTTTTTCGACTCTGTATCTACCTGTATGTTCTTATGGATAAATAAACTGTTTAAATATCAATGCCAATATCTGTTGATACTAAGGGGTGTGTTGTGTTGATACTGTAAGATGTGTTGTGTTAATACTAAGGGGTGTGTTATGTTGATACTGTAAGATGTGTTGTGTTAATACTAAGGGGTGTGTTGTGTTGATACTGTAAGATGTGTTGTGTTAATACTAAGGGGTGTGTTATGTTGATACTGTAAGATGTGTTGTGTTAATACTAAGGGGTGTGTTGTGTTGATACTGTAAGATGTGTTGTGTTAATACTAAGGGGTGTGTTGTGTTGATACTGTAAGATGTGTTGTGTTAATACTAAGGGGTGTGTTATGTTGATACTGTAAGATGTGTTGTGTTAATACTAAGGGGTGTGTTGTGTTGATACTGTAAGATGTGTTGTGTTAATACTAAGGGGTGTGTTATGTTGATATGTAAGGTGTATGTTGTTGATACTCTAGGCTAGGCCTTCGGTCTCGGGCAAGGGTGGCGAACCTTTTTGAGAGCGTGCCCAAATTGACGATAATATTCTGAAAAATTCTCTCGCGTGCCCCTGGGAATTTTGAGCAAAAGATTATTATTAGTAGTAGTAGTACTATTGTTATTATTATTATTATTATTATTATTATTATTATTATTATTATTATTAAAATTATTATTATTATTAATATTATTATTATTATTATTATTATTATTATTATTATTATTATTATTATTATTATCATTATTATTATTATTATTATTATATTGATATTTTACAAAAAAACTAAAGAGAAAGAGAACAAAATGCTTGAAACCATTCTTAGAGAAGTCTGTTTAGGCAACCAGTAACTCTTCTGAATTGTTTTAAATGGGACAGCATTAGGAATTACATGTTATTTATAACTAGAAATTCACAAGAGGTAAAATTAATGAATTACGTGACAATAATAATGGACCTTCATTTTAGAAGAAAGGAGGAGTTCTGTTGCTTATTGTGTATTCATTTTTTACTATTAACAAAAGTATAACAGAGAGAGATTGAAATAAATGAAATCATTTTAGAAAAAGCCTGTTAAAAAAATTATTTATATCAATGTTTTTAAAAAGACAATTGAAAAATAACATCATTTATAAATAGGACTATACCTTATAGCCAATATGTGAAATGTGAGTGAAATGATAAGCTTTGGTTAATATTATAAAACAAAACAA